>NC_090394.1:44339752-44411209 GCF_036365525.1 Heterodontus francisci
CCCCCCCTACCCAACACACTCTCAGTCACACCCCACCCCTCACACCACACACTCAAACACCCCCCCCTCCCCCCTCTCTCTCTCTTTCTCCCCCCTCCCCCCTCTCACTCACTCTTCTCCCCCTCTCCCCTTCTCTTCTCCCCTCAGCTCCTCACTCCCATCTTCCCCCACTCACTCCACGATCAGTTCCCCCCTCCCCCCCTCTCTCGACTCTCTCTTACTCCCCCCCACCCCTCCTCTCTCTGACACCCCCTCCCCCTCTCACTCGCTATCTCCCCCTCCCCCCTCACTCTCTCTCAACTACTCCCCCCTCCCCTCTCTCTCACTACTTCTCCCCCCTCACTCACCTCCCCCCTCCCCCCACTCACTCTCTCATACTCCCCCCTCCCCCTCACTCTCTCTCTTACTCCCCCTCCCCCCTCTCTCTCTCTTCTCCCCCCTCCCCCCTCTCTCTCTCTCTTCTCCCCCTCCCCCCTCTCTCTCTCTCTCCCCCCTCCCCTCTCTTCTCTCTCCCCCCTCCCCCCTCTCTCTCTCTCTTTCTCCCCCCTCCCCTCTCTCTCTCTCTGCTCCCCCCTCCCCCTCTCTCCCCTCTCTCCCCTCCCTCTCTCTCTCTTCTCCCCCTCCCCCTCTCTCATTCTCCCCTCCCTCTCTCTCTCTCTCTCTCTTTCTCCCCCCTCCCCCCTCTCGTCTCTCTCTCTCTCTTCTCTTCTCTCTCCCCCTCCCCCCTCTCTCTCTCTCTCTCTCTCTTTCTCCCCCCTCCCCCCTCTCTCTCTCTCTCTCTCTTTTCCCCCTCCCCTCTCTCTCTCTCTCTCTCTCTCTTTCTCCCCCCTCCCCCCTCTCTCTCTCTCTCTCTCTTCTCCCCCTCCCCCCTCACTCTCTCTCTCTCTCTCTTTCTCCCCCCTCCCCCTCTCTCTCTCTCTCTCTTCTCCCCCTCCCCCTCTCTCTCTCTCTCTCTCTCTTCTCCCCCCTCTCTCTCTCTCTCTCTCTTTCTCCCCCTCCCCCTCTCTCTCTCTCTCTCTCTCTCTCTCTTCTCCCCCCTCCCCCCTCTCTCTCTCTCTCTCTCTTTCTCCCCCTCCTCTCTCTCTCTCTCTCTCTCTTTCTCCCCCCTCCCTCTCTCTCTCTCTCTCTTTCTCCCCCCTCCCTCTCTCTCTCTCTCTCTTTCTCCCCCCTCCCCCCTCTCTCTCTCTCTTTCTCCCCCCTCCCCCCTCTCTCTCTCTCTTTCTCCCCCCTCCCCCCTCTCTCTCTCTCTTTCTCCCCCCTCCCCCCTCTCTCTCTCTTTCTCCCCCCTCCCCCCTCTCTCTCTCTCTTTCTCCCCCCTCCCCCCTCTCTCTTCTTTCTCCCCCCTCCCCTCTCTCTCTCTCTTTCTCCCCCCTCCCACCTCTCTCTCTCTCTTTCTCCCTCCCTCCCTCTCTCTCTCTCTCCCCCCTCCACCTCTCTCTCTCTTTCTCCCCCCTCCCACCTCTCTCTCTCTCTTCTCCCCTCCACCTCTCTCTCTCTTCTCCCCCCTCCCACCTCTCTCTCTCTCTTTCTCCCCCCTCCCACTCTCTCCTCTCTCTTTCTCCCCCCTCCCACCTCTCTCTCTCTCTTCTCTCTCCCCCTCCCACCTCTCTCTCTTCTTTCTCCCCCTCCCCCTCTCTCTCTCTCTTTCTCCCCCCTCCACCTCTCTCTCTCTCTTTCTCCCCCTCCCACCTCTCTCTCTCTCTTTCTCCCCCCTCCCACCTCTCTCTCTCTCTTTCTCCCCCCTCCACCTCTCTCTCTCTCTTTCTCCCCCCTCCCACTCTCTCTCTCTCTTTCTCCCCCCTCCACCTCTCTCTCTCTCTTTCTCCCCTCTCCCACCTCTCTCTCTCTCTCTTTCTCCCCCTCCCACCTCTCTCTCTCTCTTCTTTCTCCCCCCTCCCACCTCTCTCTCTCTCTTTCTCCCCCCTCCCACCTCTCTCTCTCTCTTTCTCCCCCTCCCACCTCTCTCTCTCTCTTTCTCCCCCCTCCCACCTCTCTCTCTCTCTTTCTCCCCCCTCCCACCTCTCTCTCTCTCTTTCTCCCCCCTCCCACCTCTCTCTCTCTCTTTCTCCCCCCTCCCACCTCTCTCTCTCTCTTCTCCCCCCTCCCACCTCTCTCTCTCTCTTTCTCCCCCCTCCCACCTCTCTCTCTCTCTTTCTCCCCCCTCCCACCTCTCTCTCTCTCTTTCTCCCCCCTCCACCTCTCTCTCTCTCTTTCTCCCCCCTCCCACCTCTCTCTCTCTCTTTCTCCCCCCTCCCACCTCTCTCTCTCTCATTCTCCCCCCTCCCACCTCTCTCTCTCTCTTTCTCCCCCCTCCCACCTCTCTCTCTCTCTTTCTCCCCCCTCCTCACCTCTCTCTCTCTCTTTCTCCCCCCTCCCACCTCTCTCTCTCTCTTTCTCCCCCCTCCCACCTCTCTCTCTCTCTTTCTCCGCCCTCCCACCTCTCTCTCTCTCTTTCTCCGCCTCCCACCTCTCTCTCTCTCTTTCTCCCCCTCCCACCTCTCTCTCTCTCTCTTTCTCCCCCCTCCCACCTCTCTCTCTCTTTCTCCCCCCTCCCACCTCTCTCTCTCTCTCTTTCTCCCCCCTCCCACCTCTCTCTCTCTCTCTTCTCCCCCTCCCACCTCTCTCTCTCTCTCTTCTCCCCCCTCCCACCTCTCTCTCTCTCTCTTTCTCCCCCTCCCACCTCTCTTTCTCTTCTCTCTTCTCCCCCTCCCACCTCTCTTCTCTTTCTCTTTCTCTCTTTCTCCCCCCTCCCACCTCTCTCTCTTTCTCTTTCTCTCTTTCTCCCCCCTCCCACCTCTCTCTCTTTCTCTTTCTCTCTTTCTCCCCCCTCCCACCTCTCTCTCTTTCTCTTTCTCTCTTTCTCCCCCCTCCCACCTCTCTCTCTTTCTCTTTCTCTCTTTCTCCCCCCTCCCACCTCTCTCTCTTTCTCTTTCTCCCCCCCTCCCACCTCTCTGACAGTTGCACTGAGTGGGAGTGCTTAACAGCTTTATGCTTGGTCAGTTTGTTTAAAAACATCGTGCTGAGTTTCACAGTTGACAGCTGTGGGAATGCACCTCCCAACATCGACAGATTCGGGATTTTCCCACAGGCTTTTAAAACAGTCAGAAATACCGAATCTTTCTGATGTTGTGAAGCACATTCCTGCTTCAGGAGCTGTCAACTATGAAACTCAGCATGATGGTTTTTTAAAAGAAGACGACAGTAGGAAATTTCCATCTCCCGTCATGGGTAGAGTTTACACTCGCGGCCCAGATGGAAACCTTTTGTGGGCCAGATCCTGGCCCGCGGGTCATATGTTGGCCAACCCTGTTGTAGATTATACACATTGCAACTATGGTACGTTGGAAGTTGAGGGAGTGAATGTTTAAGGTGTGGTGCCAATCAAATGAACTGCTTTGTCCTGTACTTAGCGCAAAGGAAGATGGTTGGAGGTTAATCATCTCAGTGCTAGGACATCACTGCAGGAGTTCCTCAGGGTAGTGTCCTAGCCCAACCATCTTCAGCTGCTTCATCAATGACCTTCCTTCAAACATAAGGTCAGAAGTGGGGATGTTTGCTGATGATTGCACAATGTTCAGCAACATTCGCGACTCCTCAGATACTGAAGCAGTCCATGTAGAAATGCAGCAAGACATGGACAATATCCAGGCTTGGGCTGATAAGTGGCAAGTAACATTCTCGCCATACAAGTGCCAGGCAACAACCATCTCCAACAACAGAGAATCTAACCATCTCCCCTTGACATTCAATGGCATTGCCATCGCTGAATCCCCCACTATCAACATCCTGGGAGTTACCATTGACCAGAAACTGAACTGGCGTAGCCTATAAATACTGTGGCTACAAGAGCAGGTCAGAGACTAGGCATCCTGCGGCGAGTAACTCACCTCCTGACTCTCCAAAGTCCGTCCACCATGTACAAAGCACGAGTCAGGAGTGTGATGGAATACTCTCCACTTGCCTGGATGGGTGCAGCTCCAACAACACTCGAGAAGCTCAATACCATCCAGGACTAAGTCTGCTTGATTGGCACCCCATCCACAAACATTCACTCCTCCACCACCGATGCACAATGGCAGCAATGTATACCATCTACAAGATGCACTGCAACAACACACCAAGGCTCCTTAGACAGCACCTGTCAAACCCACGACCTCTACCACTGAGAAGGACAAGGGCAGCAGGTGTATGGGAACACCACCACCTGCAAGTTCCCCTCCAAGCCACACACCATCCTGACTTGGAACTACATCGCTGTTCCTTCACTTTCGCTGGGTCAAAATTTTGCAACTTCCTTCCTAACATCACTGTGGTTGTACCTACCTCACATGGACTGCAGTGGTTCAAGAAGGCAGCTCACCACCACCTTCGTAAGGCAAATTAGTGATGGGCAATAAATGCTGGCCTAGCCAGCGACACCCACATACCCATGAATGAATAAAAAAACCTCTTGGTTAGGCAATGAGTTCCAGACCCCACCAGCCTTTGGGTGAAACAACTATCCAACTCCCCTCTAATCAGTGATCATTCATGAATGCTCTGGATCAGAATCTAAGCAAAGGTGGTGTTATTCCTGCCAACATTAGCATCATCCAGGTGCTGGAACACGATGTACATCCTGTGTGGAGAAATGTGCAGGTGCTTGTTGACCAGCTCGAACAGAATTTTGGAGGAGGTTTTTTTCTGCTTGCCACAGATTTTGCCGATAACTTTAAATCTATGACGCTGGTCACTGGCCGTTCTGTTAGGAGAAATAATCCTTCTCACCACTTTATCCAGGCCCCTCATAATTTTATATACTTCAGTTAAATCTCCCTGAGCCTCCTCTATTCCAAAGAAAGCAACTCCAGCCTATCCAATCTTTCCTCATAGCTAAACTTCTCCGGCCCTGGTAACATCCTAGTAAATCTCTGTGATCACATCCTTCCTGTAATGCGGCGACTAGAACTGTATTCTGTACTCTTTCTATTGCCTCGTGTTTTGTACAGTTCTCCATAACTTCCCTGCTCTTGTATTCTGTGCCTTGGCTAATGTCATGAATCGGTATGCCTTTAAGGTTGGAAAAGGAGCAGTACTGCTTTAAGGCAACAAGCTCCAGAGACTGAGTCAAAGAATGCATTCTCGTTGCCCCGGATACAGCCACTCAAGAGACTGAAGATCAAGAAATACAATGTTCCAATTTAATTTTGAACTGGCTTATAGTGGAAACAGACTGTTCGAACTCTCAGATACACAGACAGACAGCTGGACCAGCATATAGTGAAGGAAATGAGCTCTCTCTCTCTCGGTTTATTTAAACCTTATTTATTATACTCTCAGAACTCTGATGTCAAGCCAGATTAATTTCTTAAAAGAAAATAACCCAATTCCTTTAACTGCTGAACTGTAATTGTTGAAATTCATCTCTGGAAAAGAGCATCAATTCAACAGCTGAACTAGACAATGGACTGTTCTACTGTTGAAGAACCATTTTTTCCCCCATCAGATGGTTGTAAGGACTTCAAGCAACCTTGGACTATTCCACATTGGAAGATTTCACTTGGCAGAAGTGTAAATATGCAAGGACAATAATTTTTTCTATTTTAAATGTTGCTATATCTTAGTAGTGTTTAAAAATTTAGTTTTTCAAATTAAACAGTTAATTTGTTGATCTAAAAACAGCTGGTTTGATTAGCCTCATTAGGAGGTTAATAGATGGTACAATTTGGCTGGATCTTTCTTTAATTTGGAAAGTTAAAATGATATGTTAAAGGGACGGGACTGAATCAATGGCACGTTTCTCCCACCACAATCAGAATCATATATATTGACTGGGGGCTTTGACTGGAGCGGTCGGTCGTAACACTAATAAAATAAAACATCCTGTCTGCCTTCTTAACCACCTTATCTACCTGTCCTGCTATCTTCAGGGATCTGTGGACATGCACTTCAAGATCCCTCTCTTCCTCTACACTTCTCAGTATCCGACCATTTATTGTGTATTCCCTTACCTTGTTTGCCTTCCCCAAGTGCACTGACTCACACCTCTTCTGACTGAATTCCATTTGCTACTTCTCTGCCCACCTGACGCATCCATTTGGTTTCATCCTGTAGTGTACAGCTTCCTTCCTCACCATCAACCATACGGCCAATTTCACCATTAGCCTTTGCTTCCTACTACTGTGCTGATTTTGGATCAAACTTGCCACTTTCTCTTGGAAAAAGGAGCTGTTACTTTTCAGATCAGTTTGACATGTGGGACCTTGTCAAAGTCTTGCTCAATTCTATATAGACTACATCAAACATGCTGCTCTCATCAATCTGCTTTTGTACTCAATACCTCTATTTATGAAGCCCAAGATCCCATATGCTTTGCTAACTACTCTCTTAATATGTCCTGCCACCTTCAAAGATCTATGCACATGAATCCCCAGGTCGCTCTGTCCCTGTACACTCTTTAGAACTGTGCCATTTAGTCTATATTGCCTCGCCCTATCCCTTTTGCCAAAATGCATCGCCTCAAAGTTTTCTGTACTAAGTTCCATCAGCCATTTGCCTGCCTATTCAGCTAGCCTATCCATGTCATGTTGCAGTTGATTGGTATCAGCCTCATTGCCACACTTCCAAGTTTGGTACCATCAGCAAATTTTGAAATTTAACTTTTTTCCAAAATCCAAGTCATCTATATATAAAAAAACACTGGTGCTAGCATTGGGGAACACCACTGTTTACCATCCTCCAGTCTGAAAACAACCACTTACCACACGTTGTTTTCTCTCCATGAGCCAATTTTTGTTAATCCACGTTGACACTGAAACTCCTATTCCATGAGCCTCAATGTGGCACTATGTCAAAGGCCTTCTTAAAATTCATATTAACAACATCCATCGCAGTCCCTTCAGCAACCTCTCTTACTTCATCAAAAAATTCAATTAGATTAGTCAAGCACAATCTGCCATTTACAAATCCATGCTGGCTATCCTCATTTAACTCAAACCTCTCCAAATGCCTGTTGACTTTTTCCCCAGATTACGGTTTCTAAAACCTTGCCCACCATTGATGTTAAACTGACCGACCTGTAGTTACCAGGAATATCCTTACACCCGTTCTTGAATAAGACTGTCAAATTTGCCACTTTCCAATCTTCTGGCACCACCCACCGAATCAAGGGAACAGTAAGGCAAGCCCTTCCACTATCACCACTCCCACTTACTTTCGCAACTTGGAATGCAAGCTATCCGGAGCAGGCGACTTATCCACTCGAAGCATAGCCAGCCTTTCCAGTGCAGCCTTCCTATCAATTTTCATCCCATCCATTACTTCTACCATCTCCGCTTCTACCGATATTTTGTCGGCAACCTCTTCTTTGGTAAACACTGATACAAAGCATTCTAGCCTTGCCTTGCGCCTCTAAGCATACATCAACCTCTTTGTCCCCAATAGGATCCACTGTGCCTCTGACTACCACTTATTATCTACATGCCTTTTAAGTTAACTGCCAATCTATTCTCATATTCTCTCTTTGCCAGTCTTATTTTCCTCTTCACCTTCCCTCTCAACTTATTGATTGTATTTGGCCTGGTTCTCACTTGAAGATTTCACCTAACATGGAGTAAAAAGTGTGGGAATGTAATAGTTATAGGGGATTCAATTGTAAGGGGAATAGATAGGCATTTCTGTGGCCACGAACAAGACTCCAGGATGGTATGTTGCCTCACTGGTGCTAGGGTCAAGGATGTCTGAGAGAGGTTACAGGACATTCTGAAGGGAGAGGGTGAACAGCCAGTGGTCGTGGCACACATTGGAACAAATGACGTAGGTAAAAAAAAAGGATGAGGTCCTAAAAGCAGAATATAGGGAGTTAGGAAGTAAGTTGAAAAGTAGGACCTCAAAAGGTAGTGATCTCAGGATTACTACCAGCGCCACGTGCTGGTCAGAGTAGAAATGGCAAGATATATCGGATGAATACGTGGCTGAAGAGATGGTGTGAGGGGGAGCATTTTAGATTCCTGGGACATTGGGACCAGTTCTAGGGGAGGTGGAACCAGTACAAACTGAACGGGTTACACCTGGGCAGGACCGGGACTGATGTCCTAGGGGGAGTATTTACTAGAGTGGTTGGGGAGGATTTAAACTAAAATGGCAGGGGGATGGGAACCTTTGCAAGGAGTCAGAGGAGGGGGATCAAAGACAAGAACAAAAGGGGAATAAGAAAAGTGAGGGGCACAGAAATCAAGGGCCAGAATCAAACAGGGCCACAGTGAAAAATAGTGGGAAAGGGACAAGTAATGTTAAAAAGACAAGCCTTAAGGCTTTCTGCCTTAACGTGCGGAGCATTCACAATAATGAAAGACCATAATATGATAGAATTCTTCATCAAGATGGAGAGTGATGCAGCTGAATCTGAGACTAGGGTCCTGAATATTAATAAAGGAAACAACGAAGGTATGAGGCGCGAGTTGGCTATGATGGATTGGGAAACGTTACTTAAAGGGATGATGGTGGATAGGCAATGGCAAACATTCAAAGAGCGCATGGATGAACTGCAACAATTGTTTATTCCTGTCTGGCGCAAAAGTAAAACAGGAAAGATAGCCAAACCATGGCTTACAAGGGAAATTAGAGATAGCATTAGGTCCAAGGAAGAGGCATATAAATTCACCAGGAAAAAACAACAGATTGGGAGCAGTTTAGAATTGAGCAAAGGAGGACCAAGGGATTGATTAAGAAGGGGAAAATATAGTACGAGAGTAAGCTGGTGGGGAACATAAAAACTGACTGTAAAAGTTTCTGTAGGTATTGAAGAGAAAAAGATTGGTGAAGACATATGTCGGTCCCTTACAGTCAGAAACAGGGGAATTTATCATGGGGAACAAAGAAATGGCCGACCAATTAAATGCATACTTTGGTTCTGTCTTCACAAAGGAAAACACAAATATCATACCAGAAATGTTGGGGAACACAGGGTTTAGTGAGAGGGAGGGAGGAACTGAAGGAAATCAGTATTAGTAGAGAAATGGTGTTGGGGAAATTGATGGGATTGAAGGCCGATAAATCCTCAGGGCCTGATAATCAACATCCCAGAGTACTTAAGGAAGTGGCCCTAGAAATAGTGGATGCATTGGTGGCCATCTTCCAAGATTCTATAGACTCTGGGACAGTTCCTACAGATTGGAGGGTAGCTAATGTAACCCCACTATTTAAACAGGGAGGTAGAGAGAAAACAGGGAATTATAGACCAGTCAGCCCGACGTCGGTAGTGGGGAAAATTCTAGAATCCATGATAAAAGATTTTATAGCAGAGCACTTGGTAGAATCGGACAGAGTCAGCATGGATTTATGAAAGGGAAATCATGCTTGACAAATCTACTAGAATTCTTCGAGGATGTAACTAGTAGAGTTGATGAGGGGGAGCCAGTGGATGTGCTTTATTTGGACTTTCAGAAGGCTTTCGACAAAGTCCCACATAAGAAATTAACATGTAAGATTAAAGCACATGGGACTGGGGGTAGTCTATTGTGATGGATAGAAAATTGGTTGGCAGACAGGAAAAGAGTAGGAATAAATGCGTCTTTTTCCGAGGGGCAGGCAGTGACCAGTGGGATACCGCAGGGCCCCAGCTATTCACAATATATATTAATGATTTAGATGAGAGAACTAAAAGTAATATCGCCAAATTTGCAGATGACAGAAAACTGGGTGGGAGGGTGAGTTGTGAGGAGAATGCAGGGAGGCTTCAGGGTGATTTGGACAAGTTGAGTGAGTGGGCAAATGCATGGCAGATGCAGTATAATGTGGATAAATGTGAGGTTATCCACTTTGGTAGCAAAAACAGGAAGGCAGTTTATCTGAACGGCTATAAACTGAGGGGGGAATATGCAACAAGACATGGGTGTTCTCGTACACCAGTCGCTGAAGGTAAGCATGCAGGTGCAACAGGCGGTAAAAAAGGCAAATGGTATGTTGGCCTTCATAGCGAGAGGATTCGAGGACAGGAGCAGGAATGTCTTACTGCAATTATACAGGGCCTTGGTGAAGCCACACCTGGAATATTGTGTGAAGATTTGGTCTCCTTATCTGAGGAAGGATGTTCTTGCTATAGAGGCAGTGCAGTGAAGGTTTACCAGACTGATTCCTGGGATGGCGGGACTGGCGTATTGAGGAGAGATTGAGTCGGTTAGGATTATATTCGCTGGAGTTCAGAAGAGTGAAGGGGGGGGGTGGGGGGAGTGGGATCTCACAGAAACCTATAAAATTCTAACAGGACTTGACAGGGCAGATGCAGGAAGGATGTTCCCGATGGTGGGAGAGTCCAGAACAAGGGGTCATAGTCTAAGGATACGGGATAAACCTTTTAGGACTGAGATGAGGAGAAATTACTTCACCCAGAGAGTGGTGAGCCTGTGGAATTCGCTACCACAGAAAGCAGTTGAGGCCAAAACATTGTATGTTTTCAAGAAGGAGTTAGATATAGCTCTTGGGGCGAAAGGGATCAAACGATGTGGGGGGAAAGCGGGAACAGGTTACTGAGTTGGATGATCAGCCATGATCATAATGAATGGCGGAGCAGGCTCGAAGGGCCTAATGGCCTTCTCCTGCTCCTATTTTCTATGTTTCTATTATACACCCTCTTTTTTTGTTTCATTGTATTCTCTATCTCCCTCATCATCCAAGGTGCCCTGGCTTTGGTTTCCTTAACTTTCCCTCTTGTTGGAATGTAACTAGCCTGTTTATGAAACATCTCCTCCTTAAATATCACCTATTGTTCAGTTACAGTTTTTCATGTCCATCTTTGGTTCCATTTTACTCTGGCTCGATCCCCTCTCATCCCTTTGAAATAGCCCTCTTCCAATTTAGAAGTTCTATTTTAGATTGTTCCTTGTTCTTTTCCATTGCTCATCTAAACCTCATGATACCTACTATAAAGGAAAATTCTAAGGGGAGGACCCACCATCCATGGTTAACTAAATAAGTTAAGGAAAGCATAAAACTTAAGGAAAAATCATATAATTGTGCAAAGATGAGTGGCAGGTCAGATGATTGGTCAGAATATAAAAAATGGCATAGAATGACAACAAGGTTAATTAGGAGAAGGAAATTAGAATATGACAGGAAGCTAGCTAGAAATGTAAAAATGGATAGCAAGAGCTTCGACAGCTATTTAAAAAGGAAAAGAGTATGTAAAGTGAGTGTTGGCCCTCGAGAGTGAGAATGGGGAATTAATAGTAGATAATAAGGAAATGGCAGATGAAATGAACAAATATTTTGCTTCTGTCTTCACTATAGAAGATACAAAAAAACATTCCAGTAATAGCTGTAAATCAGGAGGTGGAAGGAAGAGAGGAACTTAGTGAAATTACAATCACCAAGGAAACGGTACTGAGTAAAGTGATGGAGCTGCGGGTTGACAAGTCCCCTGGTCCTGATGGACTTAATCCTAGGGTCTGAAAAGAGATGGCTAATGAGGTAGTAGATACATTGGTGTTAATTTTCCAAAATTCGCTAGATTCTGGAACGGTTCCATCAGATTGGAAAGTAGCAAATATAACTCCTCTATTCAAGAAGTGAGGATGAAGGGGAGGGAGAGAGAAAACAGGTAACTACAGGCCAGTTAGCTCGATGTCAGTCATGGGGAAAGTGCTAGAATCAAATAAGAAGGTTATAGCTGGACACAGAAAAAACTCAAGGTAATCGGGAATAGTCAGTATGCTTTTGTGAAAGGAAGATCATGTTTAACCAATTTATTGGAGTTCTTTGAAGGAGTAACATGTGCTGTGGATAAAGGGGAGCCCCTTGACGTACTGTACTTGGATTGCCAGAAGGCATTTGACAAGGTGCCACATAAAAGGCTATTGTGCATGGATTGAAGATTGGCTGGCTGGCAGAAAACAGCAAGTATGCATAAATGGGTCCTTTTCTGATTGGCAGGATGTGACGGGTGGAGTCCCGTGGAGGTCTGTGCTGGGGCCCTCAACTTGTTACAATTTATATCAATGATTCAGATAAGGGGAGCGATGGCATGGTAGATAAATTTGCAGATGACACAAAGATAAGTCGGAAAGTATGTTGTGAGGAGGGCATAGGAAGGTTGCAGACCGATATAGGTAGGTTGAGTGAGAGGACAGAAATCTGGCAAATGGAGTATAATGTGGGAAAATGTGAAGTTGTTCCCTTTGGCAGGAAGAATAAAAAAAGCAGAGTATTATTTAAACGGAGAACGACTGCAGAATTCCAAGGTGTAGAGGGATCTAGGTGTTCTAGCGCATGAGTTACATAAAGGTTAGTATGCAGTAACAGCAAGTAATAAAGAAGGCTAATGGAATGCTATCCTTGTTTACGAGAGGAATTGAAAATAAAAGTAAAGATGTTATGCTTCAGTTATACAGGGCATTGGGAGATCACATCTCGAATACTGTGTGTAGTTTTGGTCTCCTTATTTAAGGAACAATGTGAATGCGTTGGATGCGATTCAGAGGAGGTTGACTAGATTGATTCCTGAAATGAGCGGATTCTCATATGAGGAAAGATCGGACAGACTGGGCTTGTTTTCACTGGAGTTTAGAAGAGTGAGGGGAGACTTGATTGAAGTGCATAAGATCCTGAACTGTCTTGACAAGGTGGATGT
Source organism: Heterodontus francisci (assembly GCF_036365525.1). Lineage (NCBI taxonomy): Eukaryota > Metazoa > Chordata > Chondrichthyes > Heterodontiformes > Heterodontidae > Heterodontus > Heterodontus francisci. The sequence goes on from NC_090394.1 coordinate 44,352,357, forward strand.
AGAAAGGATATTTCCTCTTGTGGGTGGGTCCAGAACTAGGGGGCACTGTTTTAAAATTAAGGGTCACCCTTTTAGGACAGAGGTGAGGAGAAATTTTTTGTCTGAGACTTGTACGACTTTGGAACTCTCTGCCTCAGCAGGTGGCAGTTGGTGGAGGCGGGGTCACTGAATATATTTAAGGCGGAGGTAGATAGATTCATATTAGGCAAGGGAGTCATAGGTTATTGGGGATTGATGGGAGCATGGAATTTGAAACACAAATAGATCAGCCATGATCTTATTGAATGACGGAGCAGATTCGAGGCGCCGAATGGCCTACTTCTGCTCCTAATTCATATGTTCGTATACCATGATCACTCTTGCCCAACTGATCTCCCACAGACACTTGATCCACTTGGCCTACTCATTCCCAGCACCAGATCCAGCAATGCCTCCTTCCTAATTGGACTGAGAACATATGTTCAGGAGAACATTATCCCAATCGATATTTGGTGAATTGAAGTCCCCCAATATCACCACTCTATAGTTCTTGCACATCTCTGATCTCCCTGCTGATTTGTTCCTCTAGCGCCATCTCTCACTATTTGGAGGCTGACAGAATACCCCCAGGTAGCGTGATCATACCTTTTTTGCTTCTCAACTCTAACCAAATGTATTCTGTCCTTGTCCCCTCAAGGACATCCTCTCTTTCCATTACTACAATGTATTTCCTAATCAATACTACAACCCCACCTCTCTTTTCTCATTCCCCATCTTTTCTGAACACCTTGTATCCTTGAATAAAAACAGAAAGTGCTGGAAATAATCTGCAGGTCAGGTAGTTCTGATGAAAGGTTACAGAACTGAAATACAAACATACAAATTAGGAGCAGGAGTAGGCCACTCGGCCCCTCGAGCCAACTCCGCCATTCAATAAATTCACGGCTGAACTGATTACTCCACATTTCATTGCAGCAGCTTATTCGGAAGCAGAGAGCGCTGAGCGAGTGATCAGCTGGGAAGGGGGCTGCTGGGTAAGTAAAAACCTATATATTTGGGCTGTTTCTGAACCCGAGACACTACATGTGTAGTGTCTCCCACCCGCCCTCTTCCTCTAACCAAAAAAAAAAGGACTTTTTGGTGTGTAGATAAGGTAAGGCTTTTTCTATTTCTCTTTTTTTTTTAATCGTGAGATTGGTAAAAACTTTTCTTTCCTTTTTCATTTATCTAAGTTAAGTTTAAGATTAAAAATGGCAGGAGATCTCAGACCCGTGTTATGCTCCTCTTGCTCAATGTGGGAGCTCAGGGACACGGCTGATGTCCCTGACTCCTTCATGTGCATGAAGTGTGTTCAGCTGCAGCTCTTGTTAGACCACATGACGGCTCTGGAGCTGCGGGTGGACTCACTTTGGAGCATCCGCGATGCTGAGGAGGTCGTGGATAGCACGTTTAGCGAATTGGTCATATCGCAGATTAGGATTGCTGAGGGAGAAAGGGAATGGGTGACCAAAAGGCAGAGAAAGAGCAGGAAGGCAGTGCATGTGTCCCCTGCGGTCATCTCCCTCCAAAACAGGTATACCGTTTTGGATACTGTTGAGGGAGATGGCTCACCAGGGGAAGGTAGCAGTAGCCAGGTTCATGGCACCGTGGCTGGCTCTGCTGTTCGGAAGGGCGGGAAAAAGAGTGGAAGGGCTATAGTCATAGGGGATTCGATTGTAAGGGGAGTAGAAAGGCGGTTCTGTGGTCAAAAATGAGACTCCCGAATGGTATGCTGCCTCCCAGGTGCACGGGTCAGGGATGTCTCAGATCGGCTGCAGAACATTCTGAAGAGGGAGGGTGAACAGCCAGTTGTCGTTGTGCACATAGGCACCAATGATATAGGTAAAAAACGGGATGAGGTCCTACAAGCAGAATTTAGGGAGTTAGGAGCCAAGTTAAAAAGTAGGACCTCAGAGGTTGTAATCTCAGGATTGCTACCAGTGCCACGTGATAGTCAGAGTAGAAATGAAAGAATAGTCAGGATGAATGTGTGGCTTGAGAGATGGTGTAGGAGGGAGGGGTTCAGATTTTTGGGACATTGGGACCGGTTCTGGGGGAAGTGGGACTATTACAAATTGGACGGTCTACACCTGGGCCGGACTGGAACCAATGTCCTTGGGGGTGCTTTTGCTAACGCAGTTGGGGAGGGTTTAAACTAATGTGGCAGGGGGATGGGAACCAAATGAGGTGGTCAGTAGACAGTAAGGAGGTAGTAACTAAAGCCTGTAAGGAACTAGATAATGAAGTCAGCATGACTAAGGGAAAGAGTAGGCAGGGAGCAGATGATGTACGCAAAGGGACTGGTGGTCTGAGGTGCATTTGTTTTAATGCAAGGAGTGTAGTAGGTAAGGCAGATGAACTTAGGGCTTGGATTAGTACCTGGGAGTATGATGTTATTGCTATTACTGAGACTTGGTTGAGGGAAGGGCACGATTGGCAACTAAATATCCCAGGATGTCGATGCTTCAGGCGGGATAGAGAGGGAGGTAAAAGGGGTGGAGGAGTTGCATTACTGGTCAAAGAGGATATCACAGCTGTGCTGAAGGAGGGCACTATGGAGGACTCGAGCAGTGAGGCAATATGGGCAGAACTCAGAAATAGGAAGGGTGCGGTAACAATGCTGGGGCTGTACTACAGGCCTCCCAACAGCGAGCGTGAGATAGAGGTACAAATATGTAAACAGATTATGGAAAGATGTAGGAGCAACAGAGTGGTGGTGATAGGAGATTTTAATTTTCCCAACATTGACTGGGATTCACTTAGTGTTAGAGGTCTAGATGGAGCAGAATTTGTAAGGAGCATCCAGGAGGGTTTTCTAGTGCAGTATGTAAATAGTCCAACTCGGGAAGGGGCCATACTGGACCTGGTGTTGGGGAATGAGCCCGGCCAGGTGTTTGAAGTTTCAGTAGGGGACGACTTTGGGAATAGTGATCACAATTCCGTAAGTTTTAGAATACTCATGGACAAAGAAGAGAGTGGTCCTAAAGGAAGAGTGCTAAATTGGATACCAACTATACCAAAATTCGGCAGGAGCTGGGAAATGTAGATTGGGAGCAGCTGTTTGAAGATAAATCCACATTTGATATGTGGGAGGCTTTTAAAGAGAGGTTGATTAGCGTTCAGGAGAGACATGTTCCTGTGAAAATGAGGGATAGAAATGGCAAGATTAGGGAACCATGGATGACAGGTGAAATTGTGAGACTAGCTAAGAGGAAAAAGGAAGCATACATCAGGTCTAGGAGGCTGAAGAAAGACGAAGCTTTGAAAGAATATCGGGAATGTAGGACCAATCTGAAATGAGGAATCAAGAGGGCTAAAAGGGGTCATGAAATATCTTTAGCAAACAGGGTTAAGGAAAATCCCAAAGCCTTTTAATCATATATAAGGAGAAAGAGGGTAACTAGAGAAAGGATTGGCCCACTCAAGGACAAAGGAGGAAAGTTAAGCGTGGAGTCAGAGAAAATGGGTGAGATTCTAAACGAGTACTTTGCATCGGTATTCACCAAGGAGAGGGACATGACGGATGTTGAGGTTAGGGACAGATGTTTGATTACTCTAGGTCAAGTCGGCATAAGGAGGGAGGAAGTGTTGGGTATTCTAAAAGGCATTAAGGTGGACAAGTCCCCAGGTCCGGATGGGATCTATCCCAGGTTACTGAGGGAAGCGAGAGAGGAAATAGCTGGGGCCTTAACAGATATCTTTGCAGCATCCTTAAACACGGGTGAGGTCCCGAAGGACTGGAGAATTGCTAATGTTGTCCCCTTGTTTAAGAAGGGTAGCAGGGAAAATCCAGGTAATTATAGACCGGTGAGCCTGACGTCAGTGGTAGGGAAGCTGCTGGAGAAGATACTGAGGGATAGGATCTATTCCCATTTGGAAGAAAATGGGCTCATCAGTGATCGGCAACATGGTTTTGTGCAGGGAAGGTCATGTCTTACCAACTTAATAGAATTCTTTGAGGAAGTGACAAAGTTGATTGATGAGGGAAGGGCTGTAGATGTCATATACATGGACTTCAGTAAGGCGTTTGATAAGGTTCCCCATGGTAGGCTGATGGAGAAAGTGAAGTCGCATGGGGTCCAGGGTGTACTAGCTAGATGGATAAAGAACTGGCTGGGCAACAGGAGACACAGAGTAGTAGTGGAAGGGAGTTTCTCAAAATGGAGACGTGTGACCAGTGGTGTTCCACAGGGATCCATGCTGGGACCACTATTGTTTGTGATATACATAAATGATTTGGAGGTCTGATTAGCAAGTTTGCAGACTACACTAATGACGATTGGTGGAGTAGCAGATAGTGAAGGGGACTGTCAGAGAATACAGCAGAATATAGATAGATTGGAGAGTTGGGCAGAGAAATGGCAGATGGAGTTCAATCAGGGCAAATGCGAGGTGATGCATTTTGGAAGATTCAATTCAAGAGTGAACTATACAGTAAATGGAAAAGTCCTGGGGAAAATTGATGGACAGAGAGATTTGGGTGTTCAGGTCCATTGTTCCCTGAAGGTGGCAACGCAGGTCAATAGAGTGGTCAAGAAGGCATACGGCATGCTTTCCTTCATCGGACAGGGTATTGAGTACAAGAGTTGGCAGGTCATGTTACAGTTGTATAAGACTTTGGTTCGGCCACATTTGGAATACTGCGTGCAGTTCTGGTAGCCACATTACCAAAAGGATGTAGATGCTTTGGAGAGGGTGCAGAGGAGGTTCACCAGGATGTTGCCTGGTATGGAGGGCACTAGCTATGAAGAGAGGTTGAGTAGATTAGGATTATTTTCATTAGAAAGACGGAGGTTGAGGGGGGACCTGATTGAGGTGTACAAAATCATGAGAGGAATAGACAGGGTGGATAGCAAGAAGCTTTTTCCCCAGAGTAGGGGATTCAATTGCTAGGGGTCACGAGTTCAAAGTGAGAGGGGAAAAGTTTAGGGGGGATATGCGTGGAAAGTTCTTTACGCAGAGGGTGGTGGGTGCCTGGAACGCGTTGCCAGCGGAGGTGGTAGACGCGGGCACGATAGCGTCTTTTAAGATGTATCTAGACAGATACATGAATGGGCAGGAAGCAAAGAGATACAGACCCTTAGAAAATAGGCGACAGGTTTAGATAGAGGATCTGGATCGGCGCAGGCTTGGAGGGCCGAAGGGCCTGTTCCTGTGCTGTAATTTTCTTTGTTCTTTGACCTACCCCGATAACCTTCCACCCCCTTGCTTATCAAGAATCTATCTACCTCTGCCTTGAAAATATTCAAAGACTCTGCTTCCACTGCCTTTTGAAGAAGAGAGTTCCAAAGACTCATGACCCTCAGAGAAAAAATTTCTCCTCATCTCTATCTTAAATGGGCAATCCCTTATTTTTAAACTGTGACCCCTAGATTCTTCCACAAAGGGAAACATCCTTTCCACATCCACCCTGTCAAGACCCCTCAGTATCTTATATGTTTCAATCAGGTCACCTCCTACTCTTCTAACTTCCAGCGGATACAAGCCTAGCCTGTCCAACAGCCCGCCCATTCCAGGTATTAGTCTAGTAAACCTTCTCTGTACTGCCTCCAAAGCATTTACATCCTTCCTCAAATAAGGAGACCAGTACTGTACACAGTATTCCAGATGTGGTCTCACCAATGCCCTGTATCGCTGAAGCATAACCTTCCTACTTTTGTATGCAATTAGTCTCGCGATAAATGATAACCTTCTATCAGCTTTCCTAATTACATGCTGCACCTGCATACTAACCTTTTGCAATTCATGCACTAGGACAACCAGATCCTTCTGTATCTCAAATAAAAGCAAAATACTGCAGATGCTGGAAATCTGAAATAAAAACATAAACTGCTGGAAATACTCAGCAGGTCTGGCAGCATCTGTGGAGATAGAAGCAGAATTAATGTTTCAGGTCAGTGACGTTTCATCAGAACATTCAGAACCATGAGGGACTCACGATGGTGGGTTACTGAAATGCCTGTCTGTCCCCCTGACTATGGAAGCGTCTATAACAACTGCATTTCTACTCTTTGCTGTTCATTTTTGTGCAGTCCCTTTCCCATTGGTGCCACAGTCTGGACTGCACTCCTTCGAGGTGTCATCACGCTCAGCAGAATCCAATGCTGCGCACCAGTATGGCAGTGGCACAAACCCTGAAGACCCGTGCACTTCCTACTCTTACAGTTGGCCGCCCATCTACTGTCCTGAACTCGACTGCCTAAGGGGTGACCATCAACTGGGACACATGACCCAGGAAATTCTCATCCTCCCTGATGCTGCACAGTGACTCCAATTGCCCATCAAGCTTGGAAATCCTGAGCTCGAGCTCAAGCAGCTGAAGACACTTCCTACATGCGTGGTTCCCCAAGACACATGAAGTGTCCTCAGGTTCCCACATGGAGCAGGAATTGCAAGCAACAGGTCTCAGCTGACCATCCATGATCTAAAAAAATGCCTTTCCCTCTTTTAGAATCCAGTTAGTACCTTGACTAAACTATTAATTTTCATTAATGCCTCTAAATCTGCTCTGTGCTAAGACTTGTATTCATTCACTTATTATATTTAACCTGATCGAAATTTTATTAGTTTAATTAGCTAAGCTGTAAGTTTAATACAGTACTTTACAGTTTCCCAGTCCCAGTTTAACCCACTGCCCTCGTTTAGACAGAAAACCCCTCTCAAAACTCACCAACCAATCACCAGCTGCTGTCCTGTGACATTTCTCCTTGCTGTTTCGTTGGAATACACAGTGGAAAGTCTGCTCTTTTCCCGCTCTGATTTATTAACCACCGTCACTGTTGCCTCCAATCAGGTCTGCTCTTCTCCCGCTCCAATTTATCAGCTGCTGCCTCCAATCAATTCTGGTGTTCCCCTGCTTTGATTTATCAGCCGCCACTGTTGCTGTTACCTTCAATGAGTCAACAGGAATCAGGAGAAAAACTCTCCACTGGTTGGAGTCATACCTGGCACAAATGAAGTTGATAGTGGTTGTTGGAGGCCAATCATCTCAACCTCAGGACATCGCTGCAGGAGTACCTCAAAGTATTGCCCTCAACCCAACCATCTTCAGCTGCTTCATCATTGATCTTCCCTCCATCATAAGGTCAGAAGTGGGGATGTTCGCTGATGATTGCACAATGTTCAGTTCCATTCACAACTCTTCAGGATACTGAAGCAGTCAGTGCCCGCATGCAGCAAGACCTGGACAACGTTCAGGCTTGGGCTGGTAAGTGGCAAGTAACATTCGCGCCACACAAGTGCCAGGCAATGTCATCTCCACCAGGTGAGAATCTAACCATTGCCCCTTAATATTCAACAGCATTACCATCGCTGAACACTCACTGTCAGCATCCACTGACGAGAAACTTAACTGGACCAGCTATATAAATACTGTGGCTACAAGAGCAGATCAGAGGCTGGGAATTCTGTGGCAAGTAACTCACCTCCAGACTCCCCAAAGCCTGGCAAGCAACTACAAGGCACGAGTCAGGAGTGTGATGGAATACCCTTCACATGCCTGGATGAGTGTCGCTCCAACAACACTCAAGCAGCTCGACACCATCCAGGACAAAGCAGACTGCTTGATTGGCACTCCATCTACCATCTTCAACATTGACTCCCTCCAGCAATGTACAGTGGCAGCAGTTTGTACCATCTACAAGATGAACTGCAGCAATTCGCCATGCCTCCACTTTGTAAACCCGCGACCTCTACCACCTAGAAGAACAAGGGCAGCAAACACACGGGAACACCACCACCAGCAACTTCCCCTCCAGGCCACACACCATCCTGACTTGGAACTATATCGCCATTCCTTCACTGTAACTGGGTTAAAATCCAGGACCTCCCTTCCTAACAGCACTGTGGATGTATCTACACCAGATGGACTGCGCAGTTCAAGGTGACAGTTCACCACCATCTTCTCAAGGGCAATTAGGGCTGGGTAATAAATGCTGGCCTTGCCAGAGATGCTCACATCCCATGAGCTAATAAAATGTCCCCTACACAGAGTACATTCTATTTCCTTGCCCATGTTTGACTTGATGCCATGAGACTTCATGGGTGCTGCAGTCAATGTTGAGATCTCCCAACTATACACTACTGTGTGCCACCTCAGGTGAGTCTGTCCTGCCAGTGGCACAGGAAATACACAGGCAAGGTGATGGAGGAGTCTGGAATATTGGTTGAAAAATATGATTCTGTGAGCATGGCTATGTCAGGCTGTTGCTTAACTGGTCTGTAGGACAGCTTTACCAATTTTGGCACAAGTTCTCAGATTTTACTGAGGAATTTTACACAGTTGGTTGGGCTGGGAGTTCCTTTGTCGTGTCCAATGCCTAGGTCAATGCCAGGTGGTCCAGCTGCTTTCATTTTTCTTGTTTTCTGTAGTAGTTTAATACATCTAACTGGTTTGCTAGGCAATTGCAGAGGACAGTTAAGAGTTAACCATACTGCTGTGGACCTGGGGTCACATTTGGCCAGACTGGATAAAGACAGCAGATTTCCTTCTCTCAAGTAAACTAGTGAACCACATGGGTTTTTAATGACAATCCGGTAGTTTCATGATCACCATACTGACACCAGCTTTTTATTCCAGATTTTTTATTTCATTAACTGACTTTAATTTCTCCAGTTAACTAACTTCTACAAATCCCAACTAAAAAAGCAAAAGCACAAGTAAACATTCAAGCAAATAAAATAAAGGACCAAGTGAAAACATTGTATGAATTAAAACTGATACAGAAGCACAAAAATCATACTTGAGCCAATAAGGTTTTTGTACGATACTCTGGAAAATTCATCACCTCAAGCTGCACCTGCACTACCACGAGCAGACAGTCCCGCATCCCCATTACCCTGCTAGCCACCATGTGGCTCAAGGCGTTCTTTCTAGACATAAACCCAATTTGCAACAATGGGCATTTTTCACCTCCAGAACAGAGATTTCACACATTTATCATTTTAACACAAGTGCTGATACATGCTGATTTATGTGAAGTTTCCATGGTTTCCTCATTACAAGCAATTCAGTTACACAAGACAGTATTATTTACAAGCCCTCAAAAGACTGAATAAAATTATAGAAATATTACTGCAAAATGCAAGGTCTTTCCTCAGTTCAGTTGCAGACCTTTAAAAATTAAATTGATAACTACTCAAGCGAATATGTGCAACACAAATCTGGGAAGGCTACCATGACTTACCCAAGGAACTGTGAGAGGACGCGGACGTACCCAGGAGAGCATGATCAGACTTTGACGGCTGCTGAGACGGCTGTTGTGGTGCCATGCTGGACGAAAGAAAAGATTGGGAAAGGGAACCAAGTGGAGAAGCAGATAAGGAGGAAGAAGAATGCAAGGATGAAGACCGAGCCAGTGATCCTGGAATATTTACAGGAGCTGAACTGCCCAATAACCTTTGACCTGTGAAAATAAAATAAATGACTATTGAAAAATAGACCTTTTCGCTGTGAGGAAGATACGAGGCATCACAAAGGTTTGTGCTTTTCATGGGCATTTTTATTTGATGCTGTGGCACAAACACCTCAGTGTTCAACTGAAGACCTGAAATCTGTGAGCATTACTGCCCCCTTCTTCATTCTGTAATATTTTGCTGCTCTCAATCCAATCTGTTAGAGTGCCAATGGACCAGAGTTTTTTGGGGGAAACAAATCTATGGACGAGATAGCTACTGGGAGAATGATGTACACCAGTAGGAACCAGAGAAACGAAAATGCTGCTGAAAATACACACAAGGTGAATCAAAGAAAAAGCTATGTGACTTCAATAATTTACATACGAACAAGGAGCAGGAGTAGGCCACTCGGCCCCTCGACCCTGCTCTGCCATTCAACAAGATCATGGCAGATCTGATTGTAACCTCAACTCCACATTCCCACTTACCCCCAATAATCTTTCACCCACTTGCTTATCAAGAATCTATCTACCTCTGCTTTAAAAATATTCAAAGACTCTGTTTCCACCATCTTTTGAGGAAGAGAGTTCTAAAGACTCACGACGCTGAGAGAAAAAAAATTCTCATCGCTTGTCTTAAATGGGCGACCCCTTATTTTTTTTTTTAAAACAGTGACCCCTTGTTCTAGATTCTCCCACAAGAGGAAATATCCTTTCCATATCCACCCTGTCAAGACCCCTCAGAATCTTATATGTTTCAATCAAGTCGCCTCTTATCCTTCTAAACTCCAGCGGATACAAGCCTAGTCTGTCCTTTCCTCAAAAGACAACCCGCCCATTCCAGGTATTAGTCTAGTAAACCTTGTCTGAATTGCTTCCAACGCATTTACATCCTTCCTTAAATAAGGGGACCAATACTGTACACAGTACTCCAGATGTGGTCTCACCAATGCCCTGTATAACTGAAGCCTAACCTCCCTACTTTTGTATTCAATTCCCCTCACAGTAAACAACAGTTAGCTTTCCTAATTATTTGCTGAACCTGCATACTAACCTTTTGTGATTCATGCACAAGCACACCCAGATCCCCTCTGCATCTCAAGCTCTGCAATCTCACACCATTTAGATAATATGCTTCTTTTTTATTCTTTCTGCCAAAATGGACAATTTCCCACATTATACTACATTTGCCAGATCTTTTCCCACTCACTTAACCTATTTATATCCCTTTGTAGCCCCCTTATGTCCTTTCGCAACTTACTCTCCTACCTATCTGTGTCATCAGCAAATTTAGCAACCATACCTTCAGTCCCTTCATCTAAGTCATTTATATAAATTGTAAAAAGTTGAGGCCCCAGCACTGATCCCTGTGGCACACCACTCGTTCGTTACATCTTGCCAACCAGAAAATGACCCATTTATGCCTACTCTTTGCTTCCTGTTAGCTAGCCAAGCTTCTATCCATGCCAATATGTTACCCACTACACCATGAGCTTTTCTTTTCCGCAATAACGTTGGATGTGGCACCTTATCAAATGCCTTCTGGAAATCTAAGTACAGTACATCCACCAGTTCCCCTTTATCCACAGCACATGTTACTTCTTCAAAGAACTCAAATAAATTGGTTAAACATGATTTCCCTTTCACAAAACCATATTGACTCTACCCGATTACCTGGAATTTTTCTAACTGCCCTGCTATAATGTCTTTAATAATAGCTTCTAACATTTTCCCCAAGACAGATGTAAAGCTAACTGGCCGGTAGTTTCCCGCTTTCTGTCTCCCTCCCTTTTTGAATAAAGGATTTACATTCGCTATTTTCCAATCTATTGGAATCTTCCCTGAATCTAGGGAATTTTGGAAAATTAATACCAACACATCAACTATCTCACTAACCACTCCTTTTAAGACCTTAGGATGAAGTCTCTCCAGACCCGGGGCCTTGTCAGCCCACAGCTCCAACAATTTGCTCAGCATAACTACCCTGGTGATTGTAATTTTCTTGAGTTCCTCCTTCGCTTCCCTTTCCTGATTTACAACTATTTCTGGGATGTTACTTATGGTGAAGACCAATGCAAAATACCTGTTCAATTCATCTGCCATCTCCTTATTTTCCCTTATTAATTCCCCAGACTCACTTTCTATTGGACCAAAACTCACTGTTACCTCTTCTCTTTTTTAAGTATCTATAGAAACTCGTACCATCTGTTTGCTTAAAGACTGTAGGTTCAAGACCCATTCCAGAGACTTGAACATATAAATCCAGGCTGACATTCCAGTACAGTACTGAGGGAGTGCTGCAGTCAGAGGAGCAGCACTATGGGAAGCATCATTGCTGTTTGTGGGATCTTATTCAGATTTCCTTCAGCATTCCCCTACAAAACAACTGATTACACTTCAAAAGTAATTCATTGCTGGGTAGCACTTTGGAACACTCTGAATACGTGAAAGGTGCTATATACATGTAAATACTTTCTTAAAGGCTATTTGTTTGGGTTTTTAATTTTTAAAGTTAGAATGTTATTTTAAATTTCCCTGAATTTAATGAACAGATGGCAGTGTGAGTCTACAATTAGTCTATGCATCCTTGAAGAGAAGCTGAGGAAAATAAGCCAGAGACCCTGCTGTTTATCAGTAGCAAGCCCTGCTGGAAGAGCTGGATATATGATGAGACATGAGAAACCCAAGCTATCATCTCCCCTGCAGTCAGTCAAATAACTTGCCAGGTGACACTGCCTGGGCTCACAGGTGAATTTAGGCAAAGTTGCACCTGTGAAACCCAAGCTCAACACTTGCTAACAAGGGGAACACTGGAGGGGTGCAGGCAGTGTACTAGCAATGAGCTTTAGTCCTGGAATGAGGTTAAATTTTGCTTATTTGTTCAATTCAGCTGTCGTGTTGGTTACCTTTTAATCCTATGTCACCAGTATCTTGATCCTCTAGTTCTTTATCTAGAGATGCAACATTTACATCACTAAAATGAAGATCTAAAGCAGAACCTAGAGTGGGAAAAGAAACTTCATTATTCAAAGCAAAATCAAGTGAACAGCTTGAACATGTTCTGTGCTCCTTCCACTGACCCTCCACGTGATGAGTTATCAATCTCAGCCATGTCATTGTGGAGAAAAGCAAGTAATTGTTGACATTAATGGAAGTCATGAGCACCTCCCAGTGGTTAGTTTAAGAGGACACTATACTGGGAGTGTGCTGGTTATACAGCTTCACTGCCAGGATAATGTGTGACGCTGCAAGATTGGGAAACGTAGAATTTCCAGCACTCGCCGTAACCTCAGAAAAAAGGTTGTTCACCTCCTTTACTGTAAGCATGACAGAACGTTTCAGATACAACAACATTTTAGCAGTACATCAGTCACCAATGTGTTTTGCAAATCATTGCAAGAGTTCCAGTACACATGGAAGCTATAATGGGGAAAAACTGCCACTTAATATGATGCTACCTTGTACTTTTGGTGCTAAGAAAGTAATTTTGCAGATCAAATACTGTCAATAAATTTAAAACCATTGCTTTTTTTGAGGAGCCATTTGTATGCAGTTAATGGTTTCAATGTATAGTGCAAATGGATGTTCAGGGGAATTAATAGTGCATTTCCTCAGGGATCAGAAAGGGAAAACAGCAACTAATAAAATAAGACTAAAGTAGGCTTCCCAGATGTTCCAAATCTGGTATATTGAGGCAATGCCAACCAGAAGATCCCATTCATGGTCAGGACAGCAGGAGGGGCTGCGTCAATTGGGCTCAGCTCTCAAGGGGAAAAGTATTCAGCTCCTGATCACTAACCAGTGACCTCTATCTGCACAAGTGGATGGTGTAAGTGAGAAGATAAGACTGAGCTCAGCTATGATGGCTTCCCTGGTCAAATAGGCTACTAACACACACCAATTGGGTTGAAGTATTAAGAATGACTTCAGTGAGACAGTGCAACCGCAGCTGAGAAACAGTCAATGTCTTCAGAAGGAAAGGAGCAACTGGAGGGAAGGGTCACATATACCACAGCAATCAGCATATAAAATAAAACAACTCTTCATCCACTTTCACAAACTTCTGTTTCTTGTTGCCAAGTTGTCCATTCTACCACCCCTGCACCACCCTCCACCCCAATTATGAAAGCAGTGATTCCTTGCTGGGATGCAGTTCTGCATGGCCTGTTAAGCCAGGATATTGCTCTTATTCATGTGTGAGCCATGATGATTCCCATCTTTACCTGGCACCCACTTTCATGCATTTCTAGTGGAAGGTGTGGGGGGAAGTCACTGTATAGCCAATCAGGAGCAAGAAACCCCAGCTGCTTACCTCTCCCTAATCCAGGGGTGCTGAGGCCAACTGCATGAACCTACCACCTTCCCAATTGAGATAATAAACTCAGCAGAGGACAAGGAACAGAACCAGCACCTTCATACTTCAAAAAAACTACTCCTTATTCTATCAGTTGGGAAATGTCAACTGTTCTAACAAAAATCAAAGGTAAACATTTTATTTTGAACATTCTTAAACAAGTTGAAAGGAAACCTTAACTGCAAAAGTGAGATGCTTTCACTGTTACCAACATAAAACAAGTTAGGCTACGACTATCAACAGCATCGAATTACAATTTATCAAACTACGCCACATTAACGGGTATAGGTTAAAAGTGCACTGCTATAGCAACGGCTATCAAAGGACACAGCTGGTAGCCAGGATGGCCCCTTACCAGGTGTTCTATAAACAGGGAATACACCAAGCCAATTGGTGCAATGTAAGAACGTGAGCAGAGGGTCAACTAAGGACCCAGTTATTCTTATCTGTTCCATTTATAACCAATGAAGCACAAGATCAAGAACACAACCCTGAATGTTACATAAAGGATTGAATTAGCATTACTTCTGAATTTATATTGGAAGGTTACACTGAAGCATTATGTCTGATACAATAATCAACTGCCTTCACTAAAGTAATTATGAGCAACTTGGGGGCTGGTGAAAGTAAAATTTCATTAAGATCGTCAACTATTTCCACCTGTCGTCTCCTGAAATCATCACTGGGGTATAGTTGCAAGGGCACTACCTGCCCTTTCTGTACCTTGCCCATGTGACCATTATTCGTGCTTGAACCTCAGCAGCGAGTGTCGCAAGCCATCAAACTGCTAAGGATATCAATCAACTGCCATTCACAGTTATACTTACAGCAGAGACTGTTGTACAGTGACCTAGACTGGGCCTTTCCCATCCCCCAACCAAGGGAGCACTGAGTCCCACTATAGCAGCCCAACGGCACAGAGATTAGCTGACTCAACAGACAGGGACTTTATTGCCAAACCATCAACAAAAGCTCTTGATTCAGTAGCTCAAGATATTTTTAGGTTTTAATATGAAAACTTATATATTCCAACTCTCTTGTAAGAGTTTCATTTTTTAGTCAACATTACAACATTTCTATGCGACAAACTGAGCTAACACTTTTCTTTATTTGAGGGCTGCAGCAAACACATGCAGGCTTGTTTCACACAACTCTAAATATAAACTGCATATATTACAGAATAGGTTAAATTCCTTCTCCAATCAAACACCAACACTTTGATATGTTCAAGCTCAGATACTATCACTTGCCAATAAACCAAGAAATTCAGACCAACTTGTAGTTATTTTCCTCACAGAGTTTTCTTTCATTACTGTGCAGCTCATTAGAAAATCAGCAATGCTGTAGTTATAATGAAACATTAATGCTAAAAAGAGCTTAGCAGAAAGAGGATACTGCAGGAAGTTGTGAATTCTCACAGTAAATGTCTCCTCACCTTGGCGGAGTGAGCTGTGTAGTTCAGGACTCGTGCTGGCCTTCTGACTGCTGAGTCACTCTGCACCAGCCTCTATTCCACACCCATTTCCAGTCGGATAACCCACCCCTCCCTCTTCACAAACTGACTAATCACAGCAATTTACATCACGTGTTCTCAACAGCCTAACAGCACTGCCAGAGCAATCTGTACCTCAGATGGGAAAGCTGGCTGAGTTAGTCACCCAACTTCATTTAACGCTATCATCACCAAGCCTGCTCAATATTGCAGCATCATTACAATACAGAACATGTGCCAATAATACAATCATCAAGCCTGCTCAATATTGCACCATCACTACGATCCAGTGCATGCCCCAATATTTCCTGAAGGGCAAGATTTCAGTACATGCCCTTATTCTGAGTTAGAGGAGAAAAATATATTAAAATAAATTTAAGTGCCTCCTACTACTAAGCAAATCTAGGTTAGGAATTACACAAAATCTTGGATTTTATAGGAGAGAGAGAAGCCTTCAGTCCATCCCAACTGTGCCTACTGTTACGAGTGCGCTTCAATTTTTTGTGAAGTATGTCTGTAAGGACTTATAGCTGAATTATGGACGTTGATTCATCTAGAAGCTGGAAGAGATGCTGGAACTTCATGTTTTTTTTTAAGGGAGGTCATCAGAAGGTTTTTGGACTGAGCTTGAAAACAAACAATTACTGGAAGGCACCTGTCTGCAGATATTTACCCAGCAGGAGTTGTTTTTGATTTGGGGAGATGTTTACACAGAAGTGACAGATCAAGATTTATACAGGTGAGGAGGCTTGACTTCTGGAATGTTTTTGGTTTCACTTTGAATTATTACAAAAGACAGTGGTTTCTGCCTGCCAAGGAAACCCAGCTCATATTTTTGTCTCCCTTTGAAGAAACCCTGCATGTCCAGTGTGTCAGTCTCCACTTTCCTCCTGTATTTGAAGAAACCCTGCCTATAGAATGTGGGGGAACTGGAACTCTTGTTGCCACATTTCTGCTGCAAGGCCCATCTGAAGCCTCTGCAGCTGCATTTCTTGAAAGCCCACCCAAACTGATTTTCAACATCGCCTGGAAAGAACTGTTCTAGGAAGATCTCAGTGACAGCCGTCTATACAAGTTTGGGACGTCAAACCAAAACAAAGAGCATCTTTCCACGTCTTCTTTTTTTCCTTCAAGAATGAGCAAGTATTCAGCCGAAGTGTTTTTTTTGGTCTGCTTTTTTTTGTATCAGAGCGCGAAAGCAAAATTCCCTTTTACTTTTCCGGTTAACCAGTGAGTGTGAGTGTGTGCGTGTGCGTGCGTGCGTGCGTGTGAGAGAGAGAGAGAGAGAGAGTGTGAGAGGCTAAGGTAAAACAGGAACTTCAATATTTCAGTCTGTGTTTTTATGCTTTACCTCATTACTTGTTAAGACTTGTTTTATACTAAACTGATAATGTTATTGTTTATTAAAGAAACTTGGTTGGTATGTTTTATTCTGGGAAAAATATAGACTATATGATTGTATTGGTAAGTGGGAAAATTTAAATATATATTGTGACCTGTGGAGAAGTGGAACTAGAATAAATAATGCACATCTCCCACCTTGGTCATAACACAACTGTCTGAAACAACTGTCCACTTAATCCCAGTTCCAACTTTTTTCCTTACCTGTTTGAATTTTGTCTACAGAACAAAAAAGCTAACTTGAATTCTTCACTCCTGCCCCCAATAAATCTAATGTAGCCAAGGAAAGAAACTAGAACAAAGGGTTCCACAGTGAGCCATATGGCAGGAATAAGAACATAAGAAATAGGAGCAGAAGGCCATTCAGCCCCTCAAGCCTGCCCTGCCATTCAACAAGATCATGGCTGATATGTCCCAGGCCTCAACTCCTCTTTTGGGCCTGTTCCCCAACTCCCCACGATTTCAAAAATCGATCTACTTCCTCCTTAAATACATTTAGTGACCTAGCCTCCACAACTCTCCGAGGTAGAGAATTCCAGAGATTCACCACCCTCTGAAAGAAGAAATTCCTTCGCATCTCAGTTTTAAGTGTGTGCCCCTTTCAGCATACTTCAGTAAAAGCAAATAAGTGAGTACAAGAGCTCTGAACTTAAGAAATAACTAAAAAAATAGGTACAGACATTGGCAATATGGCCCCTCAAGTGTGCTCTGCCATTCAATAAGATCATGGCTGACCGTCAAACTCCACTCCACTCTCTCTCCTGATCCCCAAAAGCGCTTGATTCCCTTAGATTCCAAGAACCTACTGATCTCAGTCTTGAAAATACTCAACGACTGAGCATCCACAGCTTCGCGGGGTAGCGAATTCCAAAGATTCACAACCCTGAGAGAAGAAATTTCTGCTCATCTCAATAACAGAATCACAGAATAATACAGTGCAGAAGAGGCCCTTCGGCCCATCAAGTCTGCACCGATGCATTAAAGACACCTGACCTGTCTACCTAATCCCATTTGCCAGCACTTGGCCCATAGCCTTGAATGTTATGACATGCCAAGTGCTCATCCAGGTACTTTTTAAAGGAGGTGAGGCAACCTGCCTCTACCACCCTCCCAGGCAGTGCATTCCAGACCGTCACCACCCTCTGGGTAAACAGTTCTTCCTCAAATCCCCCTTAAACCTCCTGCCCCTCATCTTAAACTTGTGTCCCCTCGTAACTGACCCTTCAACTAAGGGGAACAGCTGCTCCCTATCCACCCTGTCTATGCCCCTCATAATCTTGTACACCTTGATCAGGTCACCCCTCAGTCTTCTCTGCTCCAGCGAAAACAACCCAAGCCTATCCAACCTCTCTTCATAGTTTAAATGTTCCATCCCAGGCAACATCCTGGTGAATCGCCTCTGCACCCCCTCCAGTGCAATCACATCCTTCATATAATGTGGTGACCAGAATTGCACACAGTACTCCAGCTGTGGCCTTACCAAAGTTCTGTACAACTCCAACATGACCTCCCTGCTTTTGTAATCTATGCCTCGATTGATAAAGGCAAGTGTCCCATATGCCTTTTTCACCACCCTATTAACCTGCCCTTCTGTCTTCAGAGATCTATGGACAAACACGCCAAGGTCCCTTTGTTCCTCGGAACTTCCCAGTGTCAGGCCATTCATTGAATACTTCCAGGTCACATTACTCCTTCCAAAGTGCATCACCTCACACTTTTCAGCGTTAAATTCCATCTGCCAATTTTCTGCCCATTTGACCATTCCGTCTATATCTTCCTGTAATCCAAGACACTCAACCTCACTGTTAACCCCTCGGCCAATCTTTGTGTCATCCGCGAACTTACTGATCCTAACCCCCACATAGTCATCTACGTCGTTTATATAAATGACAAACAATAGGGGACCCAGCACAGATCCCTGTGGTACGCCACTGGACACTGGCTTCCAGTCACTAAAACCGCCGTCTGTCATCACTCTCTGTCTCCTACAGCTAAGCCAATTTTGAATCCACCTTATCAAGTTACCCTGTATCCCATGTGCATTTGCTTTCTTGATAAGTCTCCCATGTGGGACCTTGCCAAAGGCTTTGCTGAAATCCATGTCAACTACATCAACTGCACTACCCTCATCTACACACCTGGTCACATGCTAAAAAAATTCAATCAAATTTGTTAGGCACGACCTCCCTCTGACAAAGCCATGCTGACTATTCCTAATCAAATTTTGCCTCTCCAAGTGGCGATAGATTCTCTCCTTCAGAATTTTCTCCAATAGTTTCCCTACCACTGACGTGAGACTCACTGGTCTGTAGTTCCCTGGCTTATCTCTACAACCTTTCTTAAATAGTGGGACCACATTAGCTGTTCTCCAGTCCTCTGGCACCTCCTCCGTGGCCAGAGAGGAATTAAAAATTTGGGTCAGAGCCCCTGAAATCTTCACCCTCGCCTCCCACAGCATCCTGGGACACAAATCGCCAGGACCTGGAGATTTGTCCACTTTTAAGCCTGCCAAAACCTCCAATACCTTGTCACTCCCTATGACAATTTGCTCAAGAACCTCACAGTCTCTCTCTCCGAATTCCATATCTACATCCTCATTCTCTTGGGTGAAGACAGATGTGAAGTATTCGTTCAACACCCTACCAATGTCCTCTGGCTCCACCCACAAATTTCCCCCTTGGTCCCGAATGGGTCCTACTCTTTCCCTGGTTATCCTCTTCCTGTTGACATACTTATAGAATATCTTGGGATTTTCCCTACTTTTACCAGCCAGAGCTTTCTCATATCCCCGCTTTGCTTTCTTAAGCTCTATCCTATACTTTCTGTACTCCACGAATGCTTCCATTGATTTGCTCTCCTTATATTTGCTAAAAGCCTCTCTTTTCCTTCTCATCGTACCCTGAATGTTTCTGGTCATCCAAGGTTCTCTGGGCTTGCTGCTCCTACCTATACCCGAGAGGGAACATGTTGGGCCTGTACCCTCCCCATTTCCTTTTTGAATGCCTCCCACTGCTCTTCTGTAGATTTCCCGACAAGTAACTCTTTCCAGTCTACCTTGGCCAGATCCTGCCTTATTTTACTAAAATTTGCTCTCCCCCAATCCAAAACCTTTTTTTCGAACTTGTCTATTTCTTTCTCCATAACAAGCTTAAATTGAACCATGTTGTGGTATATCACCATATCACCAAAATGCTCCCCCACCAACACATCAACCACCTGTCCGGCTTCATTCCCCAGAATTAGGTCCAGCACTGCACCCTCCCTTGTTGGATCCTCTACATATTGAGCTAAAAAGTTCTCCTGTATACATTTTAAGAACTCCACTCCATCTAAGCCCTTAACACGATGACTATCCCAGTTAATGTTGGGAAAGTTGAAATCACCTAATATAATTACCCTATTATTTTTACACACCTCTGCAAATTGCACACATATTTGCTCCTCAATTTCCCGCTAACTATCTGGGGGTCTATAATAAACACCTAGCAATGTGGCTGTCCCTTTTTTATTCCTAAACTCCACCCATAAAGCTTCATTTGATGCCTACTCCAAGATATCATCTCTCCTTACTGCAGTAAGTGACTCCCTAATATTGCAATGCCCCCTCCTCTTTTACCCCTCCTCTGTCTCGCCTGAAGATTCTATATCCCGGGATATTGAGCTGCCAATCCTGCCCCTCCCTCAACCATGTCTCCGTGATGGCTACTATATCACAATTCTACATGTCAATCCTTGCCCTTAACTCATCTGTTTTACCTGTAATACTCCTGGCATTAAAGTAGAGGCCATCCATCCTGGTCTTACTCCCTTGAAACTTACTTCCGCTGTATTCCCTCTGACTTGTTTGCTTTCCTGTGTTTAGCTGTGTCCCTGTTCTGCTAGGAGTCTGCGTTCCCTCCTCCTGCCAAATTAGTTTAAACTCCTCCCAACAGCACTAGCAAACCCGCCAGCAAAGATGTTAGTCCCCCTCTGGTTCAGACGTAGACCGTCCTGCTTGTACAGGTCCCACCTTCCCCAGAAACGGTCTCAGTGGTCCAGGAATCTTAAACCCTCCCTCCTGCACCAACTCTTAAGCCACACATTCATTTGTGCTATTCTCCTATTTCTATACTCGCTAGCACATGGCACTGGGAGTAATCCAGAGATTACAACCAGAGAGGTCCTGCTTTTTAGTCTACTGCCTAACTCCCTGAATTCTTGATGCAAGACCTCATCCCTCTTTCTACCTATGGTCATTGGTACTAACATGTACCATGATCTCTGCCTTATCACCCTCCCCCTTCAGGATGCCCTGCAGCCGTTCAGTGACATCCCAGACCCTGGCACCAGGGAGGCAACACACCATCCTGGAGTCACGTTGACGGCCACAGTAGCGCCTATCTGTTCCCCTGACTATAGAATCCCCTATTACAATTGCTCTTCCTCTCTTTCCCCCTTCCTGCACATTCAGGCTGCTTGTGGTGCCAGAAGCTTGGCTCTGTCTGCACACCCTGGAGGAACCAGCCTCATCAGCCTCCAAAATGGAATACCGATTTGCAAGCGGGACCCCAGGGGACTCCTGAACTACCTGCCTGTTTCTCTTGGACTGCCTGGTGGTCACCCATTCCCTTCCTTCAAGTCCCTTCAGCTGCGGTGTGACCACCTCTCTATACGTGCTATCCACAATGCTCTCAGACCCGCGGATGCTCCACAGTGTTTCCAGCCACCGTTCCAGCTCTGAAACCCGAGCTTCCAGGTGCTGCAGCTGGACACACATCCTGCACACATGCTGGTCCTGGGGACTGGAAATGTTCCCAGATTCCCACATGCAGCAAGAGGAGCAAACCACGGCTTTAAGCTCTCCTGCCATGACTAAACCCTTTAAATTTAAAACTTTAGAAGACTATTATAATTTTAAAAAATCAACCAAGTCTTGCTAAAACAATGATTTACAATTCAATCCAGTTTGAAAAATACCCACCAGGACTTACTCACCAGTCCTAAATGACCAACCTCTTATCCTGAGACTATGCCCCCTAGCTCTAGACTCTCTGGCCAAGGGGAAACAGCCTCTCAGCATCTGACAAGCCCTCTCAGAATTTTGTATGTTTCAATGAGATCACCTCTCACTCTTTTAAGCACTGGGCAATACAGCCCATTCTCATCAATCTCCCAGATCATCTGATTTCCATGTCAAATCTAACAAAAATCAGCAGGTCTGGATTTCTAAAGCTCAATATGTAATAAAGCACTAAACTGCATGGGGCTATATTTAAAAAAATGTCCCATCCAATCTGCTTTTGGATGGGGTAAAAGGTCTGTGTGGAAAGTAGCAATGTACTGTTGCACAATTGTTATTTTAAAGTGAAACAAATTCCACCAAGAAAAAACAATCCTCCTCTGAACACAGGCTCTGCCAGCATTTCACTGAAGCAAATGGGTTCCATTCAGCCTTTAGTAGGTGCATTTAAGTATTGCATAGTTAGGAGTGTCAATATACAACTGACATCCCTCTCCTCCCTGGCAACTGTTTGAAGCTAAACCACTGTTCACAATATTTATAACAACAATTTTTATATTTATAGCATCTTCAACGTAATAAAACGTTCCAAGGCACTATAAAACCAAGTATGACACAGAGTCACAAAAGGAGATATTAGGTCAGCTGACCAAAAGCTTCGTCCAAGAAGTACGGTTTAAGGAGTGTCTTCAAGGAGGAAAGCTAGGGCAGAGAGAGAGAGGTAGGGAGGGCATTCCACAGCCTGGGGCCTAGGCAACTGAAGCACGGCGACCAATGGTGTCATATTCATAATTGTGTCATATTTGACCCGAGATGAGCTTCTGAGCACATGTCCACACCATCACTAAGATTGTTTATTTCCACCTCCATAACATCTCCCAACTCCACCCCTACCTCAGCTCTTCTGCTGCTGAAATCCTCACCCATCTCTCGACTCGACTATTGCAACAAACTCCTGGCCAGCCTCCCATTTTCTACCTTCTGTAAACTTGAGCTCATCTAAAATCTTCTGCTCTTTGTCCTAACTCGCACGAAGTCCCATTCACCCATCACCCTTGTGCTCATCGACTTACAATGGCTCCCGGTCTGGCAATGCCTCAATTTTTAAATTCTCATCCTGGTTTGTAAATCCTTCCATGGCCACACCCCTTCCTATCTCGGTCATCTTCTACAGACCTACAACCTTCTGAGATATCTGTGCTCCTCTGGCCTCTTGAGCATCCTTGATTTTAATCCCTCCACCAATGACAGCTGTGCCTTGAGCTGCCAAGGCTCTGAGCTCTGGAATTCTCACCCTAAACTTTTCCACCTCTCTTTTCACCTTTAAGATGCTCCCTAAAACTTACCTCTTAGACCAAGCTTTTGCTCACTTGCCCCAATATCTCCTTATAACACTCCTTTGAATAGCCTTGGGTGTGATACATCATTAAAGATGCTGTATAAATGAACGTTGTTTAATCTGCTCCTTGTCGATCTCAGCACAGCGTGTTTGAGGATGGAAGGGAGCCAACGATTTACCGCAAAAGTTCTTAAATAAGTTGTGTTACGACCGAGGCGGGAGGAGTGCACGGTCGTTTCTAGTTCCACTTCTCCACCGGTCACAACATATATTTAAATGTTTACCCAGGTACCGATATGGTCAATCCTATACTCTACGCTTTACCCCAGAACAAAATATACCAACCAGGTTTCTTTAACAAACAAAAAAATTATCTATTTATTATCAAAACAAGACTTATCTAGTAACGAAGCAAAGCATTAACACACAGACTGAAATATGAAAGTTCCCTTTTTAAATTAGCCCCTCACAGACACTCTGGGAAAAAAAATACAGAAA
Source organism: Heterodontus francisci (assembly GCF_036365525.1). NCBI lineage: Eukaryota > Metazoa > Chordata > Chondrichthyes > Heterodontiformes > Heterodontidae > Heterodontus > Heterodontus francisci. The sequence continues at coordinate 44,375,853 of NC_090394.1, forward strand.
TTCTCTCTCTGCAGAGGTTTGTTACAAAAAAAGAATACTTTGACCAAATACTTGCTAATTCTTGAAAAAAAAAGATATTGAAAGATGTCGATTGTTCTGGCTGTCACTGGGATCTTCCTGGAACAATTCTTTTCAGGCGACGTTCAAGATCAGTTTGGCAGGCCTTTCAGGAGAAATGCGGCAACAGTTTCAGTCTGTTTCTTACACTTGCTTCTCAGGGCGTCTTAAAGAGATCAAAAAGCTGGTCGGCTTTTCAATGAGATGGAACAAGCCGAATTGGGGCTTGCTCCCTTGGCAAGTTTTCTCCAACAGTTATTTTTTAAAACACCGTCCACACACCTAACTGTCCAAAGCGAAACCAAAATCAATCTCTCCAAAAGCGAAACTCCAAACAGCAAGTCAAAAACCCCCAACCCTCATAAATCTTGTCCTGTCGCTTCTCTGTTAAATATCTCCTTAGTCCAAGGTTTCTGTCGTTTATTTATCTTAAATCACATGATTTCCAGCAAAAAGTTGTTTTCAAAAACATCTCAAGTGTCCCCTCATTGAACTATAAAAAGAGTCCAGTAACTATGAAATCTTCTTCCTCCAAAAAATGAATCCTTTTCCACAACTTAAAAATAGGTCCTCAAAAATTTAACTAAAAAATGGAAGCTCTGTCATAACAGCTGGATATTTTATCTTCATCCTCTATGTCCAAATCCTCCATTGGTTCAGTCAAAATGGCAGGTACAGAACCTGCTCTTCAGCATTTGCTTACTTTTCTTGTATTCTGAGCGATTATAGAGATATCTCCCTGTCCTGCTGCCTTTTGGTGCAGTACAGATATCTCCCCTGTCCCACTGCCTTATGCTTTGATAAAGATATCTCTCCTGTTTCCACCCTGCTGTGATATCTCCCCTGTCCTGCTGCCTTATGCTGTGACAGATATCCCCACTGTCCGGCTGACCAAAGTACCCTCAATTTTTTTTTTGCAGTGCATGGTCAATTTGCTTAAGTACGCAGGCCCTTTAAACTCCTTTGCACAGCTGTGCATGTGCGGCAACTTAAAAAGGGCTGACTTGCGCGTAGCCTGCACAGGAACTTCCGGATTGCTGTAGAGGGAACATTGCTGCTGATCTACGCTGTGGTATAGATATCCCCCTTGTCTTGCTGCCTTATGCTACGATGCAGCTATCTCCCCTGTCCTGCTGCCTTACGCTGCATCAAGTTCCACAGTTGGTAGTAGCCCTCAATTATCTTGTTCAAGTGGACATTTTTCACCAGAGTGTCTAGACAATGAGTGTGAGCAGACTGTAACAGCAGGGGAAAGATGAAAAAAGAGAGAGGTGACCATCAAACTGATCCTGTCCTCATTGAACATACTTGCAATCAAGAGCAGGAACCGGAGCTCACTTCCTTGCTTCCCCCACCTCCCATAAGAGGCCAATTATAGTGCCCCTACTGGCACCCTAAATGGTACATAGATGATTGTTGCTCAAGACAACAACTGTCAATTGATTTCTAAACATAACAATTCAGTACCAAAAAAATTTAATTTACTTGGTGATTGAGATTTTAAAAAAAGCTAGAATAAACAGGATTACTTTCCCGGTCACATCTGTGTGAAATCTGTTTATCTGCTGCACACCACTCAAAGACCTCATTTATTATGGTCCAATTCTACTGAATCTCTGCACAAAAAAACAAGTAAACAAGAAATCTCTGGCACACATACTCAGGAGAGAAAACTTCCCAGAGGCTTGCAGGACTCCTCAGATGGAACTAGCGCAGAGGAGCTTACAAACAAATCTGACAGCCCCAGAAAACCATCAACAACCTCTGGGACTCTAACTGTGCATATGGAAAGTTGCTACAAGACAACAAAAATGGAGCAAACAAAAAGGTCCGATTGCTATGGAAATTTCTTGGTGCTATCGCTTTGGGTAGTCAAATGACTTGACGTGACATTTCATGATCAGAAAATGCACCAGCTCAGTTGCTTCAGTGCTAATGAACTTTTACTATTAAAAGCAAAGCTAAATCATTCTCTGAATTGCAACAGACGACAAGCATTTCTCAAGGATTTTCAACATTTTTGAAATGTTTTTAAGAGTCACAAATCAACAAGATGTGCATGCTCATTTGTCAAAAGCTCAAGTCACTAACTATCCTCTCTCTCCCTCCCCATCCTCCAACTTGCATATCTATCATTTGGTGCAAGAAATTCAAGGGGAGAGAAACAAACTAGCTGTGGCATCCAATTCCAAAACAAAAAACAAAAAACAGGGATAAGGTGGGAGGGAAGAATATTATGATAGTCAGCAAATAATTTTCATTTCCTTCTTAATTTAAAAAGAACCATTTTGTTCTTACACACTTAGTTCTTGCCTTTTCCCTGCATCACTCCCTAGGCTGGCAACCTATTCTCATTCCTCTTCAAACAGTCATATGTTGGTGCACTACAAGTGGGCCGACCCCTAGATTTATGACCATCAGTAAGTTTTCAGCTCCTGGAACTCATCTATGATATCAGTGAAAAGACACTGCATAATTTCCCTCAAATTTCTTCCCAACATCTCTCCTCTTTGGAAAGCACTGGCTCACATGGAGGTATAGTTCTATGGGCAGCAGTGATACTCATCTAACAAGCATGCTCTACATGAGATTGATGACTATATCACTTTACGCGCATGCACACACACAACTCCAAGTACCCCTGATCTTGTTTGATCTCTTAAGGTAAGCAGTACTTGGATGGTTGGCAATCCATACGAGAATATTTGACAAGGGACCATCAGAGCCAAAATGGACTCTGTGTTCAACCAACACCCAACATAAACACTTCCAGCAGAGCCACCAGGAACAGGAACCACTAGCTACAGATGGTGAGGTCCCCTGTAACACATTGCTGTTAAGTTAGCATAGGAAATGGTTTAAAACAGGAATCTTTCTGGTCCATACAGTTTAGTACCACACCACACACTGAACTCACTGATTTACTGCAGCTAACATGTTGGATACATTATTTAAACTAAAGGGTAATGACACCAGGTATTGACCCCAACTTTGTTGCTATGGAACAATGAACCTTGAAGACTCTATGCAATACTTCGGTAGAAACAAGAGCTTGCAGGTGGAGGGAGGGCAACAAGGAAAGCACAACTGGAATTGGAAGAAAAGCATAGGTAGGTGGTAGGGAAAATATAGGGACAGGTGGGGATGTGGTAGGAATATGGGATTAGTGTAGGATTAGTATAAGTGGGTGGTTGATGGTCGGCACAGACTCGGTGGGCCGAAGGGCCTGTTTCAGTGCTGTATCTCTAAAACTAAAAACTAGCACTAAAGCAGCTGCAGACTGTTGGTCCCCATACATCCTCTTCTAGCCAAGACTGGATAGAATGTTTGACAGTAGGAACCGATCACAGCCAAACCACTACTATCCTCAATTAACATCCACCTTCAACAGAGCTTGCTACACATGAACCCTGTGCTCTTATGTCAAGACCACTTCTGAAGTTCAGTCAACACTACTCCATGATCTAGCAGGAGAGTACAATTCAAGCAGTGTAATCAGAACAAAGAATGTTCTCTTGTCAAGATAGCACATGTTGACCACCAGGGATCATTTTCAATAATTCCAAAAACACAAGCTCTAGTGGTATTCAAAAAGGTCACTGAATTAAATTAGCACTTACCAATTACTGATTCTACAGTATTGCTAGCAGGGTAAAATGGAACTGCTTTGGCATTCATCGTTGACAAAGTGGAGGGAGATGAAGTATCAGATCCAATACTAGATGCCAAACTAGATGTTATACTGGAGGCTAGTGGATTTACCACTGAAAACACATTTAAAAGGTTCTGTAAGGGACAGAAGGGATCTGATTAAAACAAGGGTGTGAATGTACTTGCCAATGTGAATGTTAGCATTTTACTGCACTTATTAAATGCAACACCAACCATGGTAAAACTCCATTATGTGAAAAGTTAATCAAATCTATTTATATTCCAATTTTTCCAAACACTATTTCAAATAATATTTTCCCTGTTGAAACATTAGTACTGAATAACAAATATTTCACTCAGAACTACTTATTCACCTTTGATCAAGGAACAAATGCTCAAATGCACTGTGCTACAAGATAAGCATGATTTTGCATCACGAGTGTCTAAATAGCAGCTTTAAAACCTGCCCATGCTGTTAAATGCTGATGGTAGGAATCTGGGGTGGGGTGGGGTGGGGTTGGAAATCAGACACAGAATTACCCCAGCTGCTTTCACACATTTCCCAACACCAGGTTATGCAGAAGGACTGTCTGCTCTCTGAGGCAGAAAAATACGAGCCAATGCAGAAAAACCCAAGGGAGGAGAAACAAATACAAATATATCAAAAAAAAATCACGCATTTGTGTTTAAAAAAAATGTATCACCGGCATCTGTACTACACAGACACAGAGACTAGCAGATCTGACAGTGTCTTTGCTGAGTTAGTTAATTTCAACCAGCAAAGTGAAGGTACTACAGTTGCCCCTGGAGTAAAATGACATAGGGAAAAAATAGCCAGGCAGTTATCATCTGCCACTTAGAAAGTTGTCCACTGATCCTTGGAGCAAGTTCTTGCGTCTGGATGCCAGACTGGAATTGGCAGAGATACTGTTCACGTTCTTATTGTCTGCTGATACTCACTGCCATGCTCACTCAAGACCGACCACTCAAGAAAAGGTACTGAACAGTCGCAAGCAGTAGCAAACCATGTGCCAGCAAGAGAGAGATGGAGGGAAGATGGGGGTTGGGGATGAAATCAGCATAATTGCTCCCAGAGGATCCTGTGTAAACATTCATACCCCTGGATTAATGCAAGTGAAATATTTTCTAGAAAAAAATGAGAATATTTTTGATCAAGTCCAGTTAGGAGTCTCAGACAGTTACTTTACTACATTGGTTAAACAAACATTTCTACACTAAACAGTGCACTGAACACACTTCAAACGTTCAGGTAATCGTGAGAGAGTAATTTTTATGCACCTGTCAGCCAACATAGAGCAATGTTAATGATGCCCAATTTACCTCAAAGTGGTAAAACCATTGCTATCAAAATAATTTTAAATGTCTTTCACTCACCTGTTTACTATCATGTTCATTTAATTTCTGGTTATTCTCTAGTGTTTGGTTCTTATGTTGTTTTGCCTGCAAGTAATCAAACAGTTGTAAGCACTTCCATTTCAATCCAAATCTCACGCACGCCAATAAAAATAATTTCTTCCCTCATCAGTACTCAATACTGCCTCTCCACCCAGGTGGAGAAGAATGAAGAAGTTTGAGCAGTAACTGCACACACGCTCACCATCTCTAAAAGGGGCAGATGGGTAGTAATCATTTCAGAATGACAGGTGCAAGAGATCTGTACAGTCACCTCACAACATGGCAACCAGCAAGTGTTTGAAAATACTGCACTGATCTTACCACATCCTTTTGCGCACATGTAACTAACACCTGGGAAGGGCCAAGAAAAAATTGCCAGCTCCTTACATAATTTCTGGTACTGGTACATCATATTTGGCTCAAATTGCCGGAAGAATTAAGTTCTTAATGGATACCTGAATTGCTCTTGACTTTCAACATTGTCCATTGAACAGATCTGAATGAGCTCTTGCTTTTTGCTACAAGGTGCAATATCCAGTCATGTGCTCCCTGATCTGCTACTGTCCATACTGTCCAATCCACACTCATGCAAAGATTACAAGCCAAATTCTTAAACATGGTCTCCCTTTCCTTGGATGCTACCAGAAGACTGATGACACTCAAACATCAAGTGACAGTATATAGTTTGTGGTGGTGACACCCTCTCTCTTAAATGCTAATACCATAGAAATACATAGAAAACAGAAACAGGCCTTTCAGTCTCACCATTCCTTATTAGAGTTCACCCTTCAATAAGCATGTAGTCTTAACCACCCTGTTTTCCACATCCCTCCTCCCCTTTTCCTTCATCCATCTATCCAAGCTAATCTGAAATGTTGACAATTTCTGCCTCAATCGCTAATCTTGGAAGTGAATTCCACAGCCTCACAACTGCATGTGTGAAGAAGTTTCTCCTGCCCCCCTGTTCTAAATCTCTTAAATTTAATCTTGCATCTATGACCCCTCATTCAAAACCCTCAACTACTGGAATAGCCTGCTTATATCTACCTGGTCGCATCCCTTCATAATTTGAAGCACTCCAATTATATCATCCCGCAATCTTCCTTATTCTACGTTTGGGAAGGTGCTTCCACAAATGAAATTTAGCAGATGGCTGGGGGGACCAATAGACAGAGGGGCCTTCTGACCTGTTGTGCACTTTCTTGCGACTAGTTAGAAAGCACTAGGACAAACCCAAGCTTAGGTCAACCTGATACTCACATGAGAGACATGCAAAATGCTTGGGAACAACTTGGGGAGGAAGAACAGGACAGCATTCTTGCCCTTCCAAAATTCTCAAAAATAAAATAAAGTCAAAACCCTTCTCCTTGATCTTCATCAAATGATGCTCAGAAAATGACTCTGGTTTCAGATTTGATATTAACTCACCTGCACTGACTTCGAGGAACAGTTCCACAGTCTTAGAACTCTTAAATGGCAGACATCTCTGAGTCTATGCATCAGAGACATCAATTGACAAAAGCTGACACCTAAAATGGAAGTGGTCAAAACAGCTCCAAACTGCCAGATCACATCATTGTACAGAAGGAGCCCTAATGTTGCGTACAAGAGCCAAATTACAAACACTGGAATTCACAGCATAAAGTATAGCAGCAGAATAGGCTTTGGGGTCCAAGACTGCAAAAACAGAGTGGGAAAAATATATATTTAGACAAGAGACTAGCCATTAGCCCCAGTTATAATGCAGATATTTTGTATGAGAGTTACCTGATCTTCTCGTTCAAACCCCGGTGCTTTCGGATATGTAGATGTCGGTGATGAGACACTGGACGTCGCAGGATCTGAACATAAACTACCATTAGTGAAATATTTGGGCCTACTTATTGGTCCAATAGGAGACAATGAACTGTTACTACCTGAACTTGAAGTAACCGTTGGGCTGCTGGATGAAGAAACCTGGAATAGAGAAGTATTTAAAGCAACAGAATCACACAAGTGCTCACAGTTAATAGTCACAAGACAACAAATTGACAGGCAACTAATTATTATGGTTTTAAAATTGTGTAAATAGTCAATACAAAATTTTAAAGCAGGTAAATAGCAACTTTTTTTAAAAAAAAGAATGCCCCAAAGCATCTCTTGCTGGGACATAGCTATATGAACTCTGAAGGTCCACTGAACTGGACATTGCTCACGGAAGCCAAAATAGCAACTATTTGTCTATGGTTGCTAATATCTTAACTCTCACCAAGTCCCATTCATCCATCAGCCTTGTGCTGGTCGACTTACACTGCAGGAGCCAGTCACACAGGTCACCTGATTCCCCAATGGCTGGAGGGCTGGCAGGTCACCCAATTTCCCAATGGCTAGTGAGCTGGCAGATTTCCCGATTCCCCCTCACAATGAGTTTCCAGTGTGGCTTGGGCGAACACCAGTAAGTGAAAAGCTAACACAAGCTGATTCCTCATAACTGAGGTTATCTACCTCCCTACATCTATACAAAAAAAAAATCAGTTGGACAGTCTCTTCAGACCTTTTATACACTACAAAGCAAGATCGTCATTTGCGCAAATAAAGGGAGGCTGTTGCTTTAAAATTAAGATTGTAATAAATATGCACCAATTTTTTTTTTGAAGTCAAATGAGGGAACTAATTAAGGATTCATGCAGAGGTCAAGATACAAGTGCAAGCATGCTTGTAAGACTAGTCTCAGCCATCAATCACAAGGCCATTTACATCGCAACTAGATGTGAAAACAGTAAAATGATCACATTCAGGTTATTTGTAGGTGCGGCACTGATGTACTTCAAATACCTATAACATTAAAATATTGACAGCAAAACCAGATAAAATGTTACAGGAATGAACAAGAGTTTCAAGTTCTATCCAGAGTAGTCAGGATACAAGTAGTACAATGATAAGCTGTTTGATGGCACTGAAATACCATACACGTAATACCGTTAAGCAGTACACTCACGTTTCCTATCTGTCCATTATTGCTGCCTGAATTAATACTCGGGCCCCAGTCATTTGTAGATCCAAGACTTTCTGTTGAATAAAGCCGAGTGCCTTGCTTGGGCTGAGCACCTGCCGCAGCTCCTGCTTGCATCATGGAGGCTACCTGATTCATAATCTGCACTTCCTCAGTAGAAGGGATCCCTACAAAGAAAAAATTCGAAATTCAGATCAGAAAATTCAAGCCCTGCTCTACTTAAGAGCTCTACTTGATTAACAAAACAAATAGTAACCAGTTATTTAAGAGTTAAGAGTTCAGGAGTCTCAGAACAACTTAAAATTTATCAACGATAGAAAGTGGAAGCACTTCACTTTTTAAACCTCAGCAGCTCACAGCATCGTGAGCTTGATTGTACGCACACCACTGCAAGCCAGGTGTCCTATCACTCAAAAATTGCAGCAATATATTTAGAGTATATACTTGCTTCATCTCACTAAAATCATAAACTGCATGGTCCAGGATACTAAATCTCCACATATGCAACTACTGAACAGAAAGACAAAGTGGAAGGAAGAGTTGATGCAGGACTAACATTCTGTCACTGGATGTCTCCAGTATAAAGGCATGGAAGATTACACAACAGGAAGTTGTCTTTGGACCCATCCTGCCGGTGTTGGTTCGTCGCCAGAACAAACCACAACTAATCCCACTGTCTCATTCTTGCCTTGTATCCCTTCATTTTCCTCTGCCTTCCCAGATCCCTTCCCCCAACCCTTCAGCACTCCTTGACCTTCTTACTCTCCTGCTGTCACCCTAGGGTTGACTCTCGCTTAAATAAGCCTACAGATTCCCTTTATGCCTTTCTTGACACCCTCTGAAGAACCAACGAGGCTCTCAGCGTTGCCTCAATATATGAAATAACCCCAACTGCCCAACCCTACTCTTTTGCTGGCCTTCCTGCCCAGCATGCCTGCTGAGGGCTAATTTTGCTAATCTCCTCCCCATCCAACTCACCCCTCTAGAATGCAACATTAGGACCAGTTCTGGGGCAGGAGGCACCTATTCAAAAGGGATGGGATACACCTCAACAGGACTGGGACCAATATCCTCGTAGGGAAGGCTGGCTCATGTGGTTGGGCAGGGTTTAAAATAAATTCGCACCAGCATATGAAGCTGAAAAGAGGAATAAGGTACATAAAGGAATGAGTGTCGGATGGTACTAGAGAAGGAAGTAGTACCATATTGGAGAGGAGCAGACTAAGAAGCACTACAGGAACATAAAGACATGTTTACAATGCACAAAGTGTGGTGAATAAGACTGGTGAGCAACAAGCACAAATAGCCTTGTGGGAATATGATGTAGTGGCATTATTGGAAACGTGGCTTAAAAATGGTGAAGACTGGGCACTTAATATTCAAGGATACAGAGTGCTCAGAAAATATTGGGAAGAAAAAACGGGAGGTGGGGTGGCAGTACTCATTAGGGAAGACGTTGTAGTGTTGGAAAGGGATGATGACCTTCAGGGGGCTATGATGGAAGTGATTTTTCTTTGTTAAAATATTTTTTGAGGAATTCATAGTCAAACGGAATAAATGTTGGACCACTTTTTTCTCGAGAGGGCACTGAAAGAATTAGTTGGCAACAATGTTACTGGTTGTCACTCAAGTTAAAAATAAAACACAAACCCTGGTAAGAGAGAGATGTGGGCAGAGAAGACAGTCGCTTGCCCCTTGATGGGACAAGCTCAGGGGAGCAGCAAAGAGCACCTGAGAGGACAGCAAACTCAGAAGCTTTTGGTTGTGTGACAGAGTGTGCTTTACCTTCTGGAGTGAGCAGCTGATAAAGTTAGCCTGAAGAAGTAGTGAAGGAAGGAGAATAGACCACAAATCAACTCCTTTTCCAGCAAATCTCTAAAAGACCCCGAGAAGTCCACTGTGCCAATTCATCTCATCTCCTAGCTTTGAAGAAAGCCTGCGACATCAATTCTCAATGCTGCCTGAAAACAACTATTCTAAAAGATCCCAGTGATTTGTCTACGTATACTCAGAAGTTAAGCTGTATGCCAGTTTTGGAACAACATAGCTCATCTGCTGTTTGCCTCAAAAAGAGCAAGTTGTCAACCCAAGTGCTTGTTCGTCTGTAACAGAGTTCTGAATTTTTAAAAAATCCCTTTCATTTTTTCGGTTAAATGGTGCATGTATGTGTGTGTGTGTGTGCGTGCGTGCGAGAGAGTGTGGGGCTAAGGTAAAAAAGGACTTTAAAAGTTGGCTATGGTAAAAATGAAACTTTAAACATTTCTATCTGTATGTTTATGCTTTACTTCATTACTAGTTAAGACTTGTTCTAAAATAAACTTCATTAAAGAAATATGGTTAGTGTGTTCCATTCTGGGAAAAATAGAGTATATGATTGACTGTATTAGTAAGTGGGAAAAGTTAATATGTCGTGATCTGTGGGACTAGAATAAAACAGTGCAGTCCTCCCGCCTCAGTCGTAACAAATATAACTGTGGGCTCTCTTTCCGAGATAAACCCAATGCTGACGACGTACAATTGTAAGTGGGGCAATAATAATTGAAAAAGGAGAAAGAAAAAAAAACAGTTTCTTTTGTAATAAAATTTACACCACCGGAATGTCTTTAAAAGTTGCTCGACTTTTCTGGGAAGGAGGATGTATCCTTGAGTGATTTGAGATACTTAACCAAGATTAAACTAAAGGATTTGGCAGACCCGTTGGTGTTAGAGTTAAAACCAGGAACTAAGAAAGTAGACATAATTGAATAGCACACCATTTGAAACTGGAAGAAAAAAGCAAACCAGAGGGTAGAGCAGTTGAATTAGCTAAAATTCAGTTACAGATGAGGAACCTTGAACTTGACAAGGAAAAAGCAATGGGAATAAAAAACAACTTGAGCTTGAAGGAGAATTGACAATAAAAAAAAAAACTTGATTTCGAAGAAAAGGAGAGAGAAAGAGAACACCATATTAGAAAGCTTGAACTAAGTCAAAAGAGTGATCTTGACTCCAGTGAAAATTCTGGTGGGGAAAGACCTGTCTCCAGCTCAAGACCAGTGGAGAGCTGTTTAAATTTGTTCAAGCCCTCCCAAAATTTGAGGAAAGGGTTGTAGAGGCATTTTTCCATTTCTTTTGAAAAGATAGCCAAACAGATAAAGTGGCCAAACGAAAGCTGGACACTGCTTATGTAAAGTAGGTTGATGGGCAAGGCTCATGAAGATTATGCCATGTTTTCTGAGGAGGCTTCTGCAGATTACGAGATGGCAAAAAAGGCTATTTTCGCTGTTAATGAGTTAGTCCCTGAAGCTTACCGACAGAAATTTCAGAACCTCTGGAGACTGTCTGGGTCAGACGTATAGAAATTTGAGTGGGTAAAAGAAATTAATTTTGATTGTTGGATATGGGCACTAAAGATGGAGGCCAAATATGAGAAACTTCGGAACTAATTCTCCTGGAAGAATTTAAAAATACATTCCCTCCATTAGTAAGAACCCATGTAGAGCACCAGAAGGTTTCAATGGCCAGACAGGCAGCGGAAATTGTTGATGATTATGAGCTTGTGTATAAACCCAAACCCTTTGTCCATCACCGCCACAAAACCAAGAAGAAAAGGTGGGAGGGTGAAATGAAGGAAAGTGGCTGGGGACATGAAGGGGCAGCTGGAAACGCCCCGGGATCTCCTCCTCAGGTCAGATAGGAAGATGCTGAGGATGGAAGTGAGGTCGCAAGCCTAAATGTCACTAGGTGGGACATCTTCGTGCAGAATGCTGGAAGTTGCAGGGAAAACCCATGGGACTAAATCCCCCACTAACATCCTGGGGGTTACCATTGACCAGAAACTGAACTGGAGTAGCCATATAAATACCATGGCTACAAGAGCAGGTCAGAGGTTAGGAATCCTGCAGCAAGTAACTCACCTCCTGACACCCCAAAGACTGTCCACCATCTACAAAACACAAGTCAGGAGTGTGATGGAATAGTCTCCACTTGCCTGGATGGGTGCAGCTCCAACAACACTCAAGAAGCTCAACACCATCCAGGATAAAGCAGCCGGCTTGATTGGCACCCCATCCACAAACATTCACTCCCTCCACCACCGATGCACAGTGACAGCAGTGTTTACCATCTACAAGATGCACTGCAGCAATACACCATGCTCCTTAGACAGCACCTTCCAAACCCGTGACCTCTACCACCTGGAAGGACAAGGGCAGTAATTGCATGGGAACACCGCCACTTGCATGTTCCCCTCCAAGCCACACACATCCTTACTTGGAATTATATTGCCATTTCTTCACTGTTGCTGTGTCAAAATCCTGGAACCCCCTTCCTAAATGCATTGTGGGTGCATCTACTGCAGCGGTTCTACGCGACTCACCATCACCTTCTCAAGGGCAATTAGGGATGGGCAATAAATGTTGGCCTGGCTAGCCATGCCCACATCCCATGAACGAATAAAAAAAAACTATTAAGGACAGTGCATGAAATTCCTATAGAGGGACATTGGGGATCTGGAAGACCAAATCACATATAGGTCAACATTTTTACTGGCCAGGTCTTTCCAAGGACATGGTGCAGTTTGTAAAACATGCCATACGTGCCAGATTGTGGAAAAACCACAACCTGCCATAAAACCGGCACCTCTAATTCCCATATCAGTTTTTACGACAGCCATTTAGTAAGGTGTTGGTAGATTGTGTAGGACCTTTACCAAAAACAAAAGCAGGATACCAATATACACTCACGATCATGGATGTGCCTACTCAGTTCCCAGAGGCCATTCCTTTGAGAACAATTTCTGCTCAGGTCGTGGTAGAGAAGTTAACCTAGTTCTTCACTAGATATGGATTACTGATTGAGGTTCAGTTGGATCAAGGTTCCAATTTTATGTCTAAAATTTTTCAGGAAGTTATGGATAATTTGGGTATAACACAGGTAAAGTCTTCATCATGCCACCCACAAACACAAGGAGCTTTAAAAAGGTAGCATTAGACCCTCAAAACGATGATCAGGGTATACTGTCATGGATATCCCCACGATTGGGATAAAGGGCTAGAATTTCTTCTGTTTGCCACTAGGAATTCACCTAATGAATCTACAGGTTTTAGTCCGTTTGAATTTATTTATGGACATGAGTTAAGAGGTTCGCTAAAACTAATTGAATCTTCTGTGCTAGATTATGTATCTGTGTTCTGGGAACGGTTCACGTGAGCCTGCAAAGTGGCTTAGCAACACCTTAAAGCTTCCCAAACAACTATTAAGAAATGGGCAGGCAGACAGACAAGCATGTTAAGATCCAAACAATTCAACCTGGGGATGAAGTGTTGGTATTACTGCCTTTACAGGGTGAAGCACTGAAAGCACGATTCAGTGATCCATATAAAGTGGTCAAGTGAATTGGTGAAGTAAATTATTTGACATCCCAGATCGCAGGAAAAAGAATCGACTGTGTCATATCAATATGTTCAAACAATATTACCGCCGGGAAGTGGATAAGCAAGCACGGGTATGTCAGGCAGTACAGACAGTGAAGGATGACAGGGATAGTGAAGATGAGGCAGAAGGAGGCCTAGACAATTCTCAAATTGAACCTCCCACTATCCGGTTAGCTAATACTGAATTGCTAAGGAGATTGGACACTGTGCTTTCATAGTCAGATGCAAACCAACTAGAAGACCTAACAAGGCTACTCACAGCATTTAAAAGTGTTTGTTGGGATAAGCCAGGATGGACAACCTTAGCCACACATGACGCAGGGGAATCCGTTCCTATAAAACAGCACCCTTACTGCTTAAGTCCAGAGAAGCAGGCCCAGGTAAAAGCAGAAATCCAATACCTGCTGGAGAACCACCTAATAGAACCCAATCAAAGCAGCTGGAGTTCACCAGTAGTATCAATGTCTAAACGTGACGGTTCAACTAGGCTCTGCATAGACTACCGAAAAATTAATGCAATAACAAAGACTGACGTCTACCCAATCCTTGCTTGGTACAACTGTGTTAGGAAGGTTGCAGTCGGCTGATTTGGTGATCAACTTTGTAGAAAAAATTAAAAACCAGAATGCCAGACTATTCTGATTGAGTTTACTGTTACAACCTTAACACTTGGAGATTATCCACATTGCGGGCAAAAATGTTATTACAGATGTTTTATCGAGGATCTAACTTTGTTCGAGTTGTCTGAATGAAGGAGGGTACAGAGCAGAATTTTATTAACTACAAGAAAAGAATGAATGAGTATGAGTGTGAAAATGTGTTTTAAAATTTTTTATCTTCAATTTTTCCCGCACTTGGTAATGAAACGCATTAAAAAAATGGCATTTCATTCTTCCGAGGTTGGAGGTGTTTATGGAAGTGATTTTTTTTTTGTTCAAATATTTTTTGAGGAATTCATAGTCAAACTGAACAAATATTGGACCAGTTTTTTTTTTTTTAGAAGGCACTGAAAGAACTGGTTGGCAACAATGTTTTTGGTTGTCACATGATTCAAGTTACAAATAGAACAGAAACCCTGGTAAAAGGGAGACGTGGGCAGAGAAGTCAGTGGCACGTCCCTTGATTGGACAAGCCCAGGGAGCAGCAGAGCGCACCTCAGGGCGGCAAACTCACAAGCTTTTGGTTGTGTGTCAGAGTGTGTTTTACCTTCTGGAGTGAGCAGCTGATATATTTAGCCTGAAGAAGTGAAGGAAGGAGAAAAGACCACAACCCAGCTCTCTTTCCAGCAAATCTCTAAAAGACACTGAGAAGTTCAGTGTATCAATTCATCTCGTCTCATGTTTTTGGACAACGCCTGCTACATTAATTCTCAATGCCACCTGAAAAGAACTGTTCTGGGTTTTCCTCAAAAATGAGCACGTAATCAGCCCAAGTGCTTTTTTGTCTGTAGCAGAGCTCTGAATTTTTTTTTTTAAATCCTTTTTTTTTGGTTAACTGGTATTTGTGTGTGTGTGTGTGTGTGTACGTGACAGTGTGTGGGGCTACGGTAAAAAGGGACTTTAAAAGTTGGTTACGGTAAAAAGGGAACTTGAAAAATTTCTGTGCGTTTATGCTTTACTTCATTACTAGTTAAGACTTGTCCTAAAATAAACTGTTAATTTTGTTCGTTCAAGAAATTTGCTTTGTGTGTTCCATTCTGGGAAAAATAGTGCATACTGAAATAAAAGCAAAATACTGCAGATGCTGGAAATCTGAAATAAAAACAGAAAGTGCTGGCAATACTCAGCAGGTCTGGCAGCAATTGTGGAGAGAGAAGCAGAGTTAACGTTTCAGGTCGGTGACCTTTCATCCCATCATTGCTTCTTAACTCTAACCAAATGGATTATGTCTTTGTCCGGTTGTGACCGAGGCGAGAAGAGTGCACTGTTTATTCTAGTCCCACTTCTCCACAAGTCACAACATATACATTTTAAAATTTCCCACTTAATACAGTCAATCATATACAATATAAAATAAAAACAGAAAGTGCTGGAAATACTCAGTAGGTTCTATGGAGACAGAAACAGAGAAAACATTTCAGGTCTGTGACCTTTCGTCAGAACTCGCAAAGGTTAGAAATACAATAGGTTTTGAGCAATAGGTTTTGGGCGGGGGGGGGGGGGAGGGGGGGGAGGAAGGAGAACAAAAGGGAATGTGTGTGACAGGGCAGAGGGCAGGAGAGATTAAATGACAAAAATGTCATAGAACAAAGGCAAAGAGAGTGCTAATCATTGTAGTGAAAAACAAAGCATAAGTCCAGAGAGAGTGTTAATGGCAGAATAATTAGCAGCTCTGTCCAAAAGCACAAACATGAAAAACAAGTTTAAGACAGGCACACGGTTAAAAATATAATGAAATTTAAAAAGAATAAAAAATTTTAAAAAGCCAGTCATGCTCTGAAATTGTTGAACTCAATATTGAGTCCAGAAGGCTGTAGAGTGCCTAATCAGAATCAGATTTATAAAATCCAGATTGTGCTTGACTAATCCAATTGATTTTTGTGATGAGGTAACAGAGAACATGGATGAAGGAAAAGCAATGGATGTTGTCTATATAGATATTAAGAAAGCATTTGACAAAGTACCACATCGAAACTGGTTACTAAAATCGAGGCTCATGGAATAGGAAGCTTGGTTTAAAAAGTGCCTCAAGGACAGAAAACAGCAAGAGATGGCAAATGCTTTTTAAGACTGGAGGATGGTCAACTGTGGTGTTCAAGGTGCAGTCCTAGGACCACTACTTTTCTCGTCATACATAAATGACTTGGATATTGGAATACAGAGTAAAATTTCAAAATTTGCTGATAATACCAAACTTGGAAGTGTGGCAGACAATAAGGATGATACCAATCAACTGCAACTGGACATAGATAGGCTAACAGAATAGGCAGACAAGCGGCAGATGGAATTTAACACAGAAATGTGAGGTGATACATTTTGGCGAAAGGGATAGGGAGAGGCAATACAGACTAAATGGCACAGTTCTAAAGAGTATAGAGGGACAGAGGGATCTAGGGGTTCATGTGCATAGATCTTTGAAGGTGGCAGGGCATTTTGAGAAAGTGGTTAGCAAAGTATACGGCATCTTAGGCTTTATAAATAGAGGTATTGAGTACAAAAGTAGGGAAGTTATGCTGAACCTTTATAAAACAACTACAGCATTGCATCCAGTTCTGGTTGCCACACTTTAGGAAGGATGTTGGGGTCCTTGAGAGGGTACAGTAGAGATTTACAAGAAAGGTTCCAGGGTAGTCAAAGCAAAGCTGTTCCCATTAGCTGATGGACTAGGAGACAGAGATCTGTGGTTTTGGCCAAGCGATGCAGGGGAGATATGAGGAAGAACTTTTTTATGCAGTAAGCGGTCATGACTTGGAACTTGCTGCTGAAGAGGGTAGTGGAAGCAGAGACGATGAATGATTTCAAAAGGAAATTGGATGGGCATATGGCAGAAATAAACTGACAGGATTACGGGGCAAGTGCTGGGTAAAGGGACTTATTAGATTGCTCTACAGAGAGCTGGCATGGATTCAATCGGCCACATGGCCTCCTTCTGTGCTGTTACGACTATGAATCTTTACTTCCAAACACTTTCAGGGAATTATGTATTTGAATCCCCAGGTTTCTATGTTCAGCCATGTTTCAGCATCTACCCATTGAGTGTATAGTCCCATTTTCTTCCCAAAATACATTAACTCACACCTGCCAAGTTAAATTGTGCTTGCCATCTTTCTGTGTTTTCTGTTAAGCTGTTCCATGCCCTATTGAAGTCCTTTACAGATCTCTTTGCAGTTTGACAAAACTGTCAATGAGCAAATTTCAGTATTGTGCTCCCCATTCCAAGTTCAAATCATTTATAGGTATTCACAGAATAGTAAAGTATGGAAGGTCAGTCAGCTCATCATGCCTATGCTGGCTCTTTGAAATACCTATCCAATTAGTCCCACTCCAACTCTGCCCCCACTCTTTCACCATACCCAGCAATTTTTTCCGACTCAAGGTGGATGACAGCATTGTGATAATATTACTGGACTAATAATCCAGAGGCCTGGACTAATGCTCAGGGACATTAGTTCAAATCCCATCATGGCAGCTGGGGGAATTTAAATTCAACTAATTAATACATCTGGAATAAAATGCTTTTTTTTTATCCATTCATGGGATGTGGGCGACGCTGGCCAGGCCAGCGTTTATTGCCCATCCCTAATTGCTCTCAAGAAGGTGGTGGTGAGCTGCCTTCTTGAACCGCTGCAGTCCATTTGGGATAGGTATACCCACAGTGCTGTTAGGAAGGGAGTTCCAGGATTTTGACCCAGCGACAGTGAAGGAACGGCGATATAGTTCCAAGTCAGGATGGTGTGTGACTTGAAGGGGAACTTGCAAGTGGTTGTGTTCCCATGTATTTGCTGCCCTTGTCCTTCTAGTTGGTAGAGGTCGCAGGTTTGGAAGGTGCTGTCTAAGGTGCCTTGGTGCACTGCTGCAGCGCATCTTGTAGATGGTACACACTGTTGCCACTGTGCTGGTGGTGGAGGGAGTGAATGTTTGTAGATGGGGTGCCAATCAAGCTGGCTGCTTTGTCCTAGATGGTGTCGAGCTTCTTGAGTGTTGTTGGAGCTGCACCCATCCAGGCAAGTGGAGAGTATTCCATCACACTCCTGACTTATGCCTTGTAGATGGCGGACAGGCTTTGAGGAGTCAGGTGGTGAGTTGCTCGACTCAGGATTCCTAGCCTCTGACCTGCTCTTGTAGCCACGGTATTTATATGGCTACTCCAGTTCAGTTTCTGGTCAACTCGGTCAAATGCTGCCTTGATGTCAAGGGCAGTCACTCTCACCTCACCTCTTGAGTTCAGCCCTTTTGTCCATGTTTGAACCAAGGCTGTAATGAGGTCAGGAGCTGAGTGGCCCTGGCGGAACCCAAACTGAGCGTCACTGAGCAGGTTATTGTGAAGCAAGTGCTGCTTGATGGCACTGTTGATGACACCTTCCATCACTTTACTGATGATAGAGAGAAGGCTGATGGGGCGGTAATTGGCTGGGTTCGATTTGTCCTGCTTTTTGTGTACAGGACATACCTGGGCAATTTTCCACATTGCAGGGTAAATGCCAGTGTTGTAGCTGTACTGGAACAGCTTGGCTAGGGGCGCGGCAAGTTCTGGAGCACAGGTCTTCAGTACTATTGCCGGATTATTGACAGGGCCCACAGCTTTTGCAGTGTCCAGTGCCTTCAGTCGTTTCTTGATATCACGAGGAGTGAATCGAATTGGCTGAAGTCTGGCATCTGTGATGCTGGAGACTTCAGGAGGAGGCACAGATGGATCATCAACTCGGCACTTCTGGCTGAAGATTGTTGCAAATGCTTCAGCCTTATCTTTCGCACTGATGTGCTGGGCTCCCCCATCATTGAGGATGGGGATATTTGTGGAGCCACCTCCTCCAGTTAGTTGTTTAATTGTCCACCACTATTCACGGCTGGATATGGCAGGACTGCAGAGCTTAGATCTGATCCGTTGGTTATGGAATCACTTAGCTGTCTATCGCATGCTGCTTATGCAGTTTGGCATGCAGATAGTCCTGTGTTGTAGCTTCACCAGGTTGACACCTCATTTTGAGGTATGCCTGGTCCTGCTCCTGGCATGCCCTCCTGCACTCTTCATTGAACCAAGGTTAGTCTCCTGGCTTGATGGTAATGGTAGAGTGGGGAATATGCCGGGATATACCAGGCCATGAGGTTACAGATTGTGGGTTGAGTACAGTTGTGCTGCTGCTGATGGCCCACAGCGCCTCATGGATGCCCAGTTTTGCATTGATAGATCTGTTCGAAATCTATCCCATTTAGCACGGTGATAGTGCCACACAGCACGATGGACGGTATCCTCAATGTGAAGGCGGGACTTCGTCTCCACAAGGACTGTGCGGTGGTCACTCCTACCAATACAGTCATGGACAGAAGCATCTGCAGCAGGCAGATTGGTGAGGACGAGGTCAAGTATGTTTTTCCCTCGTATTGGTTCCCCCACCACCATTCTCATTAATCTATCTTTCTTTCTTTCTTTGGCCTCCTTGTCTCGAGAGACAATGGGTAAGTGCCTAGAGGTGGTCAGTGGTTTGTACAGCAGCACCTGGAGTGGCTATAACGGCCAATTCTAGAGTGACAGACTCTTCCACAGGCGCTACAGATAAAATTGGTTGTCGGGGCTGTTACACAGTTGGCTCTCTCCTTGCGCCTCTGTCCTTTTTCCTGCCAACTGCTAAGTCTCTTCGACTCGCCACTCTTTAGCCCCGCCTTTATGGCTGTCCGTCTGCTCTGGCGATCATTGGCAACTGACTCCCACGACTTGTGGTCAATGTCACAGGACTTCATGTCGCGTTTGCAGACGTCTTTAAAGCGGAGACATGGACGGCCGGTGGGTCTGATAGCAGTGACGAGCTTGTTGTACAATGCGTCCTTGGGGATCCTGCCATCTTCCATGCGGCTCACATGGCCAATTCTCATTAATAATAATGAAACTACTGGATTGTTGTCAAAACTCATCTGGTTTACTAATGTCCTTCAGAGGAGGAAATATGCCATCCCTCCCTGGTCTGGCCTACATCTGACTCCAGATCCACAGCGATGTGGTTGACTCTTAACTGCCCTCTGAAATGGTTTAGATTTAGTTTTAGAGATACAGCACTGAAACAGGCCCTTCGGCCCACCGAGTCTGTGCCGACCATCAACCACCCATTTATACTAATCCTACACTAATCCCATATTCCTACCACATCCCCACCTGTCCCTTATATTTCCCTACCACCTACCTATACTAGGGGCAATTTATAATGGCCAATTAACCTATCAACATGCAAGTCTTTGGCATGTGGGAGGAAACCGGAGCACCCGGAGGAAACCCACGCAGACACAGAGAGAACTTGCAAACTCCACACAGTACCCAGAATTGAACCCGGGTCGCTGGAGCTGTGATGCTGCGGTGCTAACCACTGCGCCTCTGTGCCGCCCGAATGTAGAGACCCACTCAGCTGTATCAAACTGCTGCAGAAAAAAACACCGTGGGTGTACAGTACATGGACTGCAGCAGTCAAGGCGGCAGCTCACCACTACCCTCTCAAAGGTAATTAGGGATGGGCAATAAATGCCAGCCTTGCCTGCCATGTTCACATCCCAAGAAAGAATAAAATTTTTTTTATCCAATTCACTTTTGAAAGTTATTACTGAATTAGCTTCCAACATCCTTCCAAGCAGGCCATTCACGATCATAACAATTTGCTGTATAAATATTTTTCATGTCATCTCTGATGCCAATTGTCTTAAACCTGCACCCTTTGGTTAACGACCGTTCTGCCACTGGAAACAGTTTCTCCTTAATTACTCTATCAAAACTATTCATGACTTTGAACACGTCTATCAAATCTTCTCGTAACCTTCTGTGTTATAAAGGAGAACCGCCTCAGTTTATCTAATCTCTCCAGTAAATGAAGTCTTCAATCCCTAGTACCATTCTAACAAATCTCCCCTGCACCAAGGGCTTGACATCCTTCCTAAAGCACGGTGACCAGAATTGGACACAATACTCCAGCTGGGGCCTAACCAGTGTTTTATACGTATTTAGCATAATTTCCTTGCTATTGTACTCTATTTAAAAAGCCAATGTACCCATATGTCTTTTCAATTTATTGAGCCACCTTTAAAGATTAATGTACATACAATCCCAGGTCTCTCTGCTCCTGCACATGCATCAAAATTGTACCATTTTGTTAATATTGCCTCTCCTCAATCTTCCTACCAAAATGCATCACATCACACTTCTAGTGAGAACAGAAATGGAGCCAGCATTGACCCCTGGGGTGCATCATTTCTAATTCATCCCCAATCCAAACACCTCCAGTAACCTGAATCCTGTGCGACACTGATTAAGCATTAAGTAGAAGAAAGAACTTTGTGCATAAAATGTTTAACCTACTAAACATTTCACAAATGATGATGGATGAAAGAATTGTGTGTACCAGAGGAAAGATGTAGAACAATTGTTAGAGATAGAATTGGCTCAGTCCATCAACCAACTTTCTATCCTTGTTACTACAGTTCCCCTTGTATGTCTGAAAGATGCCGTGAATCACCTTATTGAATTACTCTGAAAACAGTAGTACAACACATCTCCCTTCATTTATCTTCAGAAAATTCAAATTCAAAGTTGACAAATACAACTTGCATTTAACAAATCCATGCTGGCTGTCCTGGTTTAACCCATGCATTTCTAAATGCTCTTTAATTTGATCTCAAATTATGAATTCTAAGAGTTTGCCTACAACTGACATTGGACACATACATCTACAGTTACCCCATTTATCCTTCCTTGAAGCAGAAGTGCTATATTGGTTACCCTCCAACTCCCCCTTCCCCACAATTTTAATTAACTAAGCGAGACTGAAAGATTGTCAATAGCACCTCTGCTAGTGCCTCTCCAATTTCCTTCAATGTGGTTAAAAATATTATACTTTGATGTGGGATGGTTAGGTTTACAAGACCTGAAAATCAGCACCTCAAGTGAATATGGCATTTAAAAAAACTTATGGAATACTGGGTTTTATGACATGTTTGCAAATCTCTTCCTCTGCAGATCTCCAAACATTGCTACAGGAAAGAAAAAGATGGAGCAAGAGTACAAAAAAAATTAATAGGAGGGGAAAATTATAAACACAAACATGGAAGTGCTACCCCCTGCGTTCACTATATTTCTGTTTCTGATCAAAAGCAGTTGTGTTTCAACTTGATAATCCTGGAGCCAGTCTGTCAACAATAAACTGATGGCAGAACCAATAAAACCTCAGAAAATGCAACATCCCTCAATGTGCGAAACACAAAGCTAACTTACGTTCAACATGTGCAAATGCACAAAAAGGCCCGCGAGGGCAATATCCTGTCTGCCGCATATCATTGCATTTTGTAGACTTGTAGATCTAGAGAGGAGAAAGAGATTAATGCGAAGAAAAATATTCTCTACCTCATCTACATGCTGAAACTCTCATTAATGGCTTTGTTACCTTCGGATTCAACTATTCTAATCATCTGTCTGACCTCATATCCTCCACACTCTGCAAAGTGCAGCTTTCTCAAAACTCTACTACCCATATTCTATCCCATACTAAATTCTGCCCACTCATCACTCCTGCTCTTGCTGACTTAGATTGGCTTCTAGTCTTCAGACATCTCAAATTTAAAATTCCTATCCTCATATGTAAATACCTTCATGGCCTCAGTCCTCATTGATATAACCTTTTCCAGTCCTAAAATGCCCCAAAATTCTGCACCCTCCCACTCAAGCCTTTGTGTATCACTCCCATTACACTTGAATCACTTGGACTGCTTTTCTGCATTAAAGTTAATTATCTGAAAGCAAACTTTTAGATTTATACACATATGTTTTTAAAAACTCAGTATAAAGGCAATTGTGTATAAATTCAGCCAATCTGATATGTAGTCTGTTAATCCTCCTCTCCCACATTTTAGCCAGAGTGGGAGTGGGATCAGTAGACATTTTAAAAAGCTTTCCAATTCAATAATAGAACTTTAAGTTAAATTTAAATTGCAAAAATGCAACAAAGGCATCCCATATCATATATCAGTCAGGCAATTTTCTGACTAGTAGCTGGCATTATTGGTTGAGTAACAGAACATTCTGTATATAGACAATCTGGCCAATGCCGAAACAGCAGAATGCCAAATGATCTTCCCAAATGCATCTAACTTCTGCGTGCAATTAAAAAATAGGATGGGTTACAAATTGACAACATATACAAAGAGTCCTTCAATACTCCAAAGGCTCTTGGTTTTCCTTCAGTTTTATGTCTGAATTGTATCTAGAAATGTGCAGAGTCATATTTTTGTCATCCTCCATTTTAGTTTGAAGGAATTTCAAACATTTCACACCTTTGTAATGGAGTACATTCACAGAAGCACCCGCACCCATCCAAGAATCACTGTGACGTATCATTCATTTTTAGACCATGTAGGGGAGTAGAAGAAGAATTGGCAATGCTGTTGCTTCTTGTTCATGAGACAATGAACCCTCAGGCCCCATCACAATTTGGATCACAGCACTAAGAATGCACCTGCAATCCTTCATGTCATGAATTTGCAACCTCAGCTCTGTGTCCAGAGTGAGGTGCCAGTGTCAGGGGGTTGGGGAGTGTGGCGGGGGAAATCTCTGTGTGCTCCTTTGCACTGTCTAATTTTAAAGACTTAGTTGGACACAAAAAGGAAGGTCTTACACATGATCCTTAGTCTTGGCTTATTTTAGTCAAAGAATTAGCAGACTCAATTAGCCCAAGTGCTGGTAATTTAACAAGTGAAAGTCAGCTAGCACCTTACTTGGCGGTTTCTGCTGGAATTGTGGATCAAGTTTGGATCTGATGGAAGGAAGGAGAATCTGCATTTATATTGTACTTTTCATACTTTCAGGACTTCCCAAAGCACTGTACAGCCAACAAATTACTTTTGAAGTGTAGTCACTGTTGTTTTGTATGGAAAAGCAGCAGCAAATTTGCACACAGCAAGATCCCAGAAACAGCAACGTGATAATGACCAGTTGGGGAATCGGTTCTTTTGGTGATTTTGGTTGAAGAGTAAATGTTGGCCAGGACAGAAGAACTCCCAGCTCTTCTAGAGTAGAGTATGCTATGGGGTCTTTTACATTCACCTGAGGAGGCAGACAGAACTTGCTATATTCCAGAAAGAAGAGCAGCAAAGGATAGATAAGGGGCCAATCTTCACACACTTTTTTTTTACACGTTACAAAACATGCATCTCCTACCCAACAGTCTAAATTGCAATCTGCTCCTGTTTATCGGGGCCCAAGTGAATCCCCAGTAAATACCCACCAAATGCATACAATTAAATACAATTAATCTACAATTAACAGAACTCATGTCTCAGCTGAAAGACGGCTTCTGTGAAAATGCAGTACCACCTCAGTACTGCAATGAAATCGAACAGCCAAATAATTTTCCATTTATAGTTAATCTATGAAGAATGGTTACTACTATGACTATACTAACTGTACCTGAATCTGACACAGTGAGGCTATCTCAGGTCCAAGTCATCATTTAATCTCTTTAATCAGATTACTGTGCTAGAATTCCTTTACAGCTTTTCATCAATTAACACATTTTACTGCCTTACCTCAGGATGGAACTGCTGCTCAGTTCGAGAGTGACAGTACTGACAGTTATCTCCACTCTCACATTTTGTGGGCTCTCCCCATTCATCCCCATGTTTGACATTTGGACAAGGAGTTGACCTACAAAATGAAACAAAGGGGGAAATTATTCTGTAGAATAATTCAACACATCCTGAAGAGAAACTGGAGATATTATAACCTGTGCATACGTACAACTTGAAGTGCATGAATAAATCCCTCAGGTTATGAGTAACAATCAACATCTTATGCACAAAGTGATTTACTGAAGGAGGAACTAGTTAACATAACAATATGTATTACATTTCCTAAACAGCACCACACGTCCAAATAACACATGATGCAAAATACTGCGACATTTCAATTGCTGCTTTGGCCCGAGAAGGTATTTTAGTAGGGCGGCCTCCAAACATCTGCCATGCACAACAATATTTTAATAAGCATCGAACCATTAATTATTGTGCATTAAGAAGTGATGTTTAGGCAGTTTATACCAATAAAAATATAACTGCGGCAATGTGGGATTACAGCTCCACCATCTTGTTTTGGAGAGGGCGTGGAAAAGAAAGATCTCATGCTACCCACAAACAAGCCAAGGAGGTCACCAGAGACTTAACTTACGGC
This sequence comes from Heterodontus francisci, assembly GCF_036365525.1. Classification (NCBI taxonomy): domain Eukaryota; kingdom Metazoa; phylum Chordata; class Chondrichthyes; order Heterodontiformes; family Heterodontidae; genus Heterodontus; species Heterodontus francisci. Next base: position 44,401,236 of record NC_090394.1, read on the forward strand.
CTCATCCATCCCTATTCCTGAGGTTCTCCCCAGCCTTATAATCACCTCCCGTTCCCCATCAAACTCTGTTCCTGACTCTTGTGCATCATTCCCCTTTCCTTTATCCCAACTGCTGCATCTCCCCTCTAAAGGCCTCTTAAAATACAACTCTTTAACTAAGCTTTTGATCACAGTTACAAATTTGAGTTTGCCAATTATCAACAGGCAATAATTGCCAGCCTTGCTAGCCATGCCATTTCCCAAGAATGAATAAATTTTTTTAAAACTGCTTAAAACCCCATATTAAAAATAATTCTTATTCTCAAATCTTTAGATCCAAGTAATTCTGAAACGGGACAGTTACCCCTCCTAACCTTTCTCCTCTGGTTCAGCATCCATCTTCTTCCTTATGTTTCTGTGAAGAACCTAAACAAATGTTTAGCATTCTGGACGCTCGCTAAATGCAAACTGCTGTTGTTTAGCACTAGATTTCACTGCAGGCCAAGTGCTATACTAAAGGTTTATTGTGACACGAGTGCTGAGGAACTACTCAGTACTGAAGTGAGCTGCAGCCAAAGCGGGGCACAGGTTTCAAGAAACTGCAATCTTGTCAGTGATGGGAGAGCATCAACAATTTAAGATTACCACTGAGAGTTTAGCAGACATGTTCGGGGCATGGAATGCTTTGTCACAGAGTGGCTGAGGTAGAAACCATTACATGTTCAAATAGAAAATTGCCTAACTATTTGAAGTGCAGGCAGATGAAGGGCTATGAAGGGTTAAGAGGGAAGTGAGATTAGCACAGGATTGCTCTAATGAAGATCCAGCAGAGTCCCAATGGGCCATGTGTCCTCCTTACATGCTGTAAACTTCTAGGGTTCTAGAAGCTTCAAGGAAATCAGCGTTACCTCCACTGCACAGTAAAGTGCTGCCTTGTCAGCACCACACACAATATTTTTCATCAGAGTTTTCCACAGAAGTTGCCAGACCTGAATATTTCCAGCACTTTGCTTTTATTTCAGATTTCCAGCATCCGCAGTATTTTGCTTTTAGAAAATATTTTTCATGTATTGTTTTTAAAAAGTTCCTCATAACTTGGCCATCAATTTAGTTATGAACCCAGCCAATTGCCAATATGATAGTGTGGGGTAGGGGAGTGGTGGAACATTATTGCCAAGTCTATATTCATCCACATTACTGAAGAGAATCTCGCACAAGTGAAGGCGAGAAAAAATGAAGGAGAAAAATAATCATTGTGCTGCTTCTGCATACTTTCCATAAAGCAAGGTTTTGGGTAGTTTAAATCGTCTTGCTCTTGGGAGATTGAAGAGGGGAGGAAAAGCAGGCAAGGGAGGGATCAGGCATCACTGTATCATCTCCCAATCCATTCCTAGCACCCAAAAACTAATTAATTCCTCACTGTTTTCAGTCTTTTCTTTCCTTTATTATCTATAGACTATAAAAAATCCAACCTGGAATCACAACATCTTGAGTTATCTCATTTTCTATCTTACTCTTTTCAACCTTGATGACAAGCTGCACTATGAGATTGGCCTCATATTATCTTACACCCATTAGCAGAGTTTTATAATCAATACTTCATCATGCCAGGATCAATCAGGAATTTTTCCACTCATGGTTAAGCCCGGCGAGTGATTTTATAGCTGAAGAACTCAACAGGCACTGAATAAAAGAATTTAATTAAAATGGACATTACTTGCATGTTATTGGAGAATGTGAGGATAGGCAGTAAAATGTTCCCAGTCTGTTATCTTATTCTATCAAAGCTCCCCGGCCGCCTTCACAGTACACTCAATTGTGCTTTATTTTCATGCAGAATCACAATTTTAAGTGTAACTTCAAACACAAAAAAAAACACAGCCCATGCACTCAACATTACAAGGATACACATCTTGTAGAGAGCTGGGGTGGGCGTTAATGGTCAGGTGTAAATCAGTGCTACATAAAAGCAAGCACCCTGCAAGAATGGAATAGATTCTTTACCTGTATTTAAATTTTCTAGGGTTCCTTCTTCTGTCCCGACTGTTATGATAATGAGGGCAAGCATAGCCTTGTCGACAGAGTCTAGGTGGTTTGTTACACTGTTCAGTCTTGTAATTTGCTAGCACAAAGTTTGTTTCTGCAAAATGAACAAATTCATGTCAAGACTAAAAAGTTCAATATGTCTACAAAGTGTATTTTGCACTTCTGAAAATGGAGTTTGCAGAAAAATACACTTAAAGCATAATTATTTATCCTTTGTACTTTATAGAAAGTTTAACCAAATATATGGGCCAGTGAGGTTCTTAATTATAGAGCTAGGTTAAATTATAAACAATACAAGGGGAAGCAAAAATGTCACTCTTTAATCCTAGATTTTAATATTCTCACCCTGGTTTTAAAATTCCCTCCATAGCCTCACTTCACCACATCTCTAACCTCCTCCAGCCCTACAAGCTTTCAAGATCGCTGCACTTCCCCCAATTCTGGCATCTTGTGCATCCTCAATTTTAATCGCTTCACCGTTGGTGGTCATGCCTTTGGCTGTCTTGGCCCTAAACCCCTGTTTCCCTCTCCTAGGAACATAGAAAATAGGAGCGGTAGCAGGCCATTTGGCCCTCTGTGCCTGCTTCGCCATTCAAAAAAGATCATGGCTGATCATCTAATTCAGTACCCTGTTGCTGCTTTCTCCCTATATCCTTTGATCCCTTTGGCATTAATATATCTATCTCCTTCATGAATATATTTAATGACTTGGCCTCCATTGTCTTCTGCGGTAGAGAATTCCACAGGCTCACCACCCTCTAAGTGAAGAAATTTCTCCTCATGGAGTCATAGAGTTATACAGCACAGCCGACCATCAAGCACCTATCTATTCTAATCCCATTTTCCAGCACTTGGCCCATAGCCTTGTATGCTATGGCGTTTCAAGTGCACATCTAAATACTTCTTAAATGTTGCGAGGGTTCCTGCCTCTACCACCCCTTCAGGTAGTGTGTTCCAGATTCCAACCACCCTCTGGCTGAAAAGGTTTCTCCTCAAATCCCTTCTAAACCTCCTGCCCCTTACCTTAAATCTATGCCCCCTGGTTATAGATCCCTCTGCTAAGGGAAAAAGTTTCTTCCTATCTATCTAGTCCCTCATAATTTTCTCAGTTCTAAATGGCATACCCCGTATCCTGAGACTGTGACCCCTGGTTCTGGACTCCCCAGCCATCAGGAACATCCTCCCTGCATCTAGCCTGTCTAGTCCTGTTAGAATTTTATAGGTATCAATGAGATTCCCTCTCATTCTTCTAAACTCGAGTGAATATAGGCCTAGTCGACCCAATCTCTCCTCATATGTCAATCCTGCCATCCCAGGAATCAGCCTAGCAAATCTTCTTTGCACTCCCTCCAAGGCAAGAACATCCACCCTCACATAAGGAGACCAAAACTGCACACAATACTCCAGATATGTCTCACCAAGGCCCTGTATAACTGCAGTAAGACATCCTTGCTCCTTTGCTCAAATCCTCTTGCAATGAAAGCCAACATACCATGCGCCTTCCTAACTGCCTGCTGCACCCGAATGCTTGCTTTCAGCAACTGGTGTACAAGGACACCCAGGTCTCGTTGCACCTCCCCCTTTCCCAATCTATCACCTTTCGGATAATAATCTGTCTTTCTGTTTTTACAACCAAAGTGGATAACCTCACATTTATCCACGTTATACTGCATCAGCTATGCATTTGCCCACTCACCCAACTTGTCCATATCACATTGGAGCCTCTTTGCATCATCCTCACTGCTCACATTTCCCCCCCCCCAGCTTTGGGTCATCTGCAAACTTGGAAATGTTACATTTAGTTCCCTCACCCAAGTCATTAACATATATTGTGAATAGCTGGGACCCAAGCACTGATCCCTGCGGTACCTCACTAGTCACTGCCTGCCACCCGGAAAAAGACCCGTTTATTCCTACTCTCTGTTTCCTATCTGTCAACCAATTGTCAATCCATGCCAGTATATTACCCCTAATCCCATGTGCTCTAATCTTGCACATTAACCTCTTATGTGGGACCTTGTCAAAAGCCTTCTGAAAGTCCAAATACACCACATCCACTGGTTCTCCCTTATCTATTCTACTAGTTACATCCTCAAAAAATTCCAATAGATTTGTCAAGCATGATTTCCCTTTCGTAACTCCATGCTGACTTTGTACGATCCTGTCACTGTTTTCCAAGTGCTCTGCTATTACATCTTTTATGATGGACTCTAGCATTTTCCCCACTACTGATGTCAGGCTAACCAGTCTATAATTCCCTGTTTTCTCTCTACCTCCTTTTTTAAATAGTGGGGTTACATTAGCTACCCTCCAATCCTTTGGAACTGTTCCAGGGTCTATAGAATTTTGAAAATTGACCAGCAATGCATCTACTAATTCTAGGGCCACTTCCTTAAGTACTCTGGGATGTAGATCATCAGGCCCTGGGAATTTATTGGGCTTCAGTCCTGTCAATTTTCCTAACACCATTTTCCCTACTAATAATGATTTCATACAGTTCCTCCTTCTCACTAGACCCATGTTCCCCAACATTTCTAGGAGGTAATTTGTGCCCTCCTTTGTGAAGATAGAACCAATGTATGTATTTAATTGTTCTGCCATTTCTTTGTTCCCCATTATAATTTCCCCCGTTTCTGACTGTAAGGGACCTACATTTGTCTTCGCTAATCTTTTTCTCTCCATATATTTATAGAAGCTTTTACAGTCATTTTTATGTTCCCCCCCCCCCCCCCCAAGTTTACTCCCATACTCTATTTTCTCCCGCTTAATCAACCTCTTTGTCCTCCTTTGCGGAATTCTAAACTGCTCCCAATCCTCAGACTTGCTGCTTTTTCTGGCAATTTTATATGCCTCCTCTTTGGATTGAATACTATCCCTAACTTCTTTTGTAAGCCACAGTGAGCCACCTTTCTGGTTTAAATTTTGCACCAAACAGGAATGAATAATTGTTGTATTTCATGCACACGTTCTTCAAATATTATCCATTGCCTATCCACCGTCAACCCTTTTAGTAAAGCTCCCCAATCTACCATAGTCAACTCACGCTTCATACCTTCGTAATTTCCTTTCAGGACCCTAGTTTCGGATTCAACCACTTCACTCTCCACCTTAATGAAGAATTCTATCATGTTATGGCTGCTCTTCCCCAAGGGACCCCGCACAACAAGATTGTTAATTAATCCTTTCTCATTGCACAATACCCAGTCTAGGATAGCCTGTTCTCTAGTTGGTTCCTTAACGTATTGGTCTAAAAAACCGTCATGTACACACTCCGGGAAATCCTCCTCCACAGTATTATTGCTAATTTGGTTTGACCAATCTATATGTGGATTAAAATCACCCATGATTACAGTTGTACCTTTATTGCATGTGTCTCTAATTTCCTGTTTAATGCCATCCCTTACATCTCCGCTACAATTTGGGGGCCTATAGACAACCCCCACCGTTTTCTGCCCCTTGGTGTTTCCTAGTTCCCCTTTTAAGGTGTTACTTAAAACCCTACCTCTTTGACCAAGCTTTTCCTATTATAGCACGTGGCTAGGTGTGACTTTGTTTGATAATGCTCCTGTGAAGTGCTTGGGACATTTTACTGCATTAAGGTGTTATAAAATTACATGTTGCTGTTATGAAAAGGGTGGGAACTACAGATAGCAAGCCGTAAAAAGAAAATCAATTTGAAAGCAGTCTATGTGAAATGCAAGCTTACATAGAAAAGGGCTGACTGCAAAATTTCACAGCAAAAAGTGATTTTCCACCACTTGTTTATCAGTTTTATTTATTTATTTAGAGATACAACACTGAAACAGACCCTTCGGTCCACCGAGTCTGTGCCGACCAACAACCGCCCATTTATACTAATCCTACATTAATCCCATATTCCCTACCACATTCCCACCATTCTCCTACCACCTACCTACACTAGGGGCAATTTACAATGGCCAATTTACCTACCAACCTGCAAGTCTTTGGCTGTGGGAGGAAACCGGAGCACCTGGCGGAAACCCACGCGATCACAGAGAGAACTTGCAAACTCTGCACAGGCACTACCCAGAACTGAACCCAGGTCACTGGAGCTGTGAGGCTGCGGTGCTAACCGCTGCGCCATTATGCTGCCCCAAATTGTCTAACACTAAAGTGCCCAGTTAACAGTGCCCCACATTTGCACTGCAGTATTAGGACTCACATTCCAACTGCAGAATTCTAAACCCACTCCTTTATGCACTTATGATTCTGTCACTGGGATAAGTGCCCGGTTCACTGTAAACACAGGGAGCCAGAATCCCAGGATCCCATCTCAGCAAGTCTAACTGTGTCTAAAATTCCCTTTTTTTTGAGGAATGAAGTGGATCTTGATGAATCAATACTGCAATGTACATTAATGCCCTACAGTGAACTCCAATACTGACTTGCTTTAACTCAAAGTGCAATCCAACACTAAAGATCCATGAAGTTATGCTTAGATCCCAGGCTAATAATTTTAATTGGTAGTGCGCTCTTTTTTGTTCTGCTTAGTGAAGGCTATAAATCAGTTCCCACTTGCTACCATCGCAAGTAGAGATCATTCTTTTGCCCTTCACTATCATGCATCAAGATCCCTCTGCTTTAGGCCTACAACGTCCATAATTCCATGTCCATGAGGGTTGCAAACTGCTCCACAATATTACATGGATTCTGAAAAGGGTTTGTGACAGCATCTCGGGGAAACTTGTCTGCCCACAACAAACAGTATTGTTAGGGTTGCCAAGTTCACTAATAGATCTTACACTTCTTCCTTCCCCTGATGGTGTCGACGTTGGTTGCAGTATGGTCCAATCGCTCACATACTTCCTAAGCAGAAATCAATGAACCGACAACTATCAGGAAAGAGAACCCATGCTCATTTTCTCTGCACACCTCAGGAGGTCAATTGTTGTGATGCTGAGATCAGCAAGATCCGCGAATTCACCATAGGCTGGGAATGAAACATGGGACCTTCTGGTGCTCCATGGGTCACTCAACATATCCTCTACCAACTGATCCATCGGGAAGTTTAACTCAATCAAGAGCATAAATTCATGTTGCACCACTTGGACTTCACTCATCACTACACCCAATCTCCTGCGATGTCAGACTGCCATTCCATTTACTGTTTCAACTGACCTGTAGCAATTGTTAATAACGTTGAAAAGATACTAAGTTTGCTATTATGGAACTATCCTTTTTAATCCTGTTTGCATTCTTGCAAAACTGAGCTATCCAGCAGGTGGCAGTGTTTACTGATTGCACTGTTAAATACAAAGATGCAGTCACAAACTACTTCACATCGCTTCTTCAGTCTCAACAATCTTTGAAAGGAGAAAATGGCAACATTTCACCCTAAGAGATGTTCTAAATATGAGATGAACTCACAAATAAAGTGATGCAGTTTTCTTTTGAAAACCCATTATTTTTCTTCCCTCTTCCTCTCCTGAAAGCAACAACTCCTTGCTGCATGGTCCATGGGCAATGGCTCCCTCTGCTATCTCACAAAAGTGGACGCTTTTTCACCTCTGTGCTTCAACAGTGAGCATTAAGGCTGTACAACTGCAGGCATACCATACAGAGCCTCAGCCTTTCCCAACTCAATACCTACAAATGCCTGTACTTCCAGTAACGATAGGTATGAGAGTTAGAATTGGCCACAGCTCCACTACCATTGTTCCAGCAGTAATTAGGCAACTCAGCATGGAACTGGAATCAAACCAAACACCTTCAGTCTCAACTACATTTTGCTTAGCTTCGAGCCATCAGAATAGCTCCACATTTGCAAGTCATCCTTTGCAAGTGGGTCTGTCTGACGCCTTGTATACTCTTATAAGAGTCCAAAAAGCTGATGATCCCCAATTTAGCACCAATTCATTCCAGACTTCTTCAATGAAGGAACAATTAACTCTTGCAATAGAATAGTTGCAAAGATTCAATTCAATTAAACTGTAATTTCATTGTCTACAAAGTATGGTTCCAGCAACAAGTTTAAAAAAAATCTCCATTGCAATCAGCGATTGCCTAACCAATGAAGCGTGCTTTCCAATTCTGTAATTTTTTTTTAAAAACCCACAGTAATGTCAAAATCAATGCGAGCAGGAAACATTTCGAAGTAGCCTCCATGCATTAACCTTTTTTCATTCTCAGAACGCGGGCATTGTTGCAAGGCTGGCATTTATTGCCCACTTGTCAGTGCCCTGAGATAGTGATTCAATGGAGTGGTTTGCTTGATCACTTCAGAGGGCAGTTAGGAGCCATCCCCCGGTGTGGGATTGGAGTCACATTTTTTTTTCATTCATGGGATGTGGGCATCACTGGCGATGCCAGTATTTATTGCCCATCCCTAATTGGCCTCGAGAAGGTTGGTGGTGAGCTGCCTTCTTGAACCGCTGCAGTCCATGTGAGCTAGTACACCCACAGTGCTGTTAGGAAGGGAGTTCCAGGATTTTGACCTAGCAACAGTGAAGGAATGGCGATATAGTTCCAAGTCAGGATGGTGTGTGACTTGGGACAGGAACTTGCAAGTGGTGATGTTCCCATGCATCTGCTGCTCTTGTCCTTCGAGGTGGGAGAGGTCGCGGGTTTGGAAAGTGCTGGCTAAGGAGCCTTGGTGCATTGCTGCAGTGCATCTTGTAGATGGTACACACTGCTGCCACTATGCAGGGTTCCTTTCTAAAAAAGGACATTCATGAACCAGTTGGGTTTTTAATGGCAATCTGACGACGTCATCACCACTTTTACTGATGTTTTTTTCAGCCAGGTTTTTTAAAATATATAAACTTAATTCAAATTCTCAACCTGTCAGTGGGATTTGAACTCAAATTCTCTGGATTACTCATCCAGTAACATAACCACTACCCTACTGTACCCTACTTGCGTGAAGTGCTTGGAGATGTTTTGATGTGAGAGGGATCAATACAAACAGAAGTTTTATGTTGTTCTTGCACAAGGAGCTGAGCAGATGAATAAACAAAGCAAATAAATTAACAAGGGGAAAAAAACACAATGTCTTGTGATTAAAGCTCGAGTTTAAATAACATTTCATAAGTACTTCCAACATAGATGGTTCATTCTCTTTCCTTACCCTGCCATCTCGGATCTTCAGACAGTGTTTTTTTCTATCATGGCTTGACTAGCCAGCAACGCCTGGCTGCAGATCAGGAAGCCCCTCTCCTGCCCGAGCTGACCATTCTGCAATGCCTCCTGTGCTTGGAGTTCCCTACAAAGAAAATACCTCTTTAAACAGTGGGTTGTGAGATTCTAAGAAGGTGCTCCAGCATAGACACTGGACTGATCTCATCTGGGACACACCTGGTCTATGTGGAATTTTTCTTAATTTCAGTGGTAAAAGAACAGCTGAAACAAAGTGTGATAATTATAAATGCAATCCTGCCATCTCATAAGGCACACTGGAATTCTCTCCCCTCCACCAAAATACATGAAATTCCAGTAGTAATCCCTGTCTGACATTAAACGGAAGGACCTGCTCCAGCAACCAGAATTCCAACTAGAAGCAAAAAATGATCTACAACTTCTAAAATACGCCTCTTAAATATTAAATCAAACTATCGGTTGGCTTTCAACCTTTTCCTGTGTAAACTCTACTTTGCCATTTATTTTTCTTCTACCATCCACACACCATTTTGCAACCAAGAGAAACAGCACAGGACCTTGCTGCTGAACTCCTAACAAAAGCTGCAGGCAAGTGATCTGATCGTCCTACATTTTGGGTAATACCTCACTTTAATTCAGTATCTTTAACAAGATGAAATACACACCAGCAGCACCAGGAGAAACAGTGATCAGAAATTTACTAAATTGGCAACTGTGCACATCAACTCACATCCTGCCACTTGTTATGAAAATGATTCTGTTTTGTTAAAAAAAATTTTTTAAAAGGAATTTATAGTTCAACTGAATAAGTGTTGGACCAGTTTTTTTTTTAA